>NW_001849559.1:285368-287261 GCF_000209065.1 Trypanosoma cruzi
GCGGCTCTTGAAGAGGTGGAGGCGGCGTTGAACGCGCGCACGGAGGAGATCGCAAGGAGGCAATTGGCAGGTGATCGTGGGTACCTGGACCCAGCACCGGCTGGTGTTCCGCTGTCTCTCCTTCCCGTTGACAGGGATGCTCCGTTTCAAGCACTCGAGGCGAAGCGTGCACAACTGAAGAAGTACCCACAACGGAATGCAAAGTCGATTCGGGACGTGGAGGATGATCTCAATGATCGTGCCGTTGAACTTGCTGACGAAGTGAAGGCGGTTGAGCGGGAGAAGTTTCTAAATCCGAAGCCCAATGGTGTTCCTATTGATGATGTTCCCATCAACAACGATGGTCCGTTTCGTGACATGGAGATTCAGAGGCTTCTGCTGCGCGAGGAACCCGTCAGGAATGCGACTGCAATCAGCAACCTGGAGGACGCCATGAACGAGAGGGCCGTGGAGCTTGCGGCGAATGTGTTGGCGGATGGGCGTGCCTTCCTGGATCCGGAGCCATTGGGCATTCCTCTTGATGATCTACCACTTGATAAAAATGAGGAGTTTTTGGCAAAGGAGGGGGCTGTAAGCGAAATTATCCGAGAGATGCCGTTGAATAGCGCGAATGGGATTTTATTGAAGGATAAATTGCTTAAAATAGAATCCTCCAGTAATAATAAAGACGTTAAGGATTTACGTGCCGACTATCTTGATCCAGAACCAGAGGGCCGATTGATTGAGGATCTTCTATTGGATGATGATGCGGAGTATATGGAGTTAGAAAAGAGATTGTTTGAGGCGATGAACTCCCCCACAAACGATCCAAATGTGATTAACTTCTTGAAGGCCGAACTGAATGAACGAGCGCACCAGGTTGCAAAGGCATTGAATGCCTCTGAACGAAAAGATTATCTTGATTCTACACCAAGGGGTGTACCTATTGATGATTTACCACTGGACACTGATGAGGAGTTTTCCAAGCTTGAAGCAGATCGAGCACGACTACGACAATCGCCAAAGCGAAACCAGGAGGAAATATTGTCTATAGAAGAGGCATTGAATGTCCGTGCAAGGGAGCTTGCGTATGAAGCGATTTGTCGTGACCGTAACTACTTAGATGATCATCCTGAAGGCGTGCCTTTGGAATTGCTTCCGCTTAACACAGATCAGCTGTTTCAAGAGCTGGAAAAGGAAAGGGCTTTGATTCTGTCTACTTATCCCGTTTCTGCAAGTAAGTTATCAGAAAAGGAAAAAGCACTCAATAACCGTGCTCATGAGCTTGCTGCAGAATATAAAAAATCTGCTCGGGCGCAATATATTAGAGAAGAAGAAATTCCATTCTCTGCCGAGAAACTTTCCTTAGAGTACGATATTCCATTTCAAGAATTGGAAGCAAGGCGTTTTCAGCTGCTCACTGGAAAGGAAGAACACCGCGATCATCTGATTACAGAAATCGAAGAAGCGCTTACAAACCGCGCCAAGGAAATAGCAAACATACGACAGGAAGAACAACGAAATTTTATCGACGAGTATCCCTTAGGTGTACAACTCACATCAACACCAATCAATAAAAATGCGGAATTTTTGCAAAAGGAAGAAGAACTTCGACAACTACGGGGAAAACCACAAAAACAAGCAGAAATTGCTTCACTGGAAAAAGAACTACAGGCAATTGTAAATGCAATGGCCGAAAAAACAACAGAAGAAAATTACCCATATATTGAAGCAAATCCCAAAGGAATTCACATACAACACCTCCAACTAGATAAAGATCCAAAATTTCTTGCGATGGAGCAGGAACGCAGGCAACTGCTCGAGAAGGACCCGCGCAGGAACGCGAGGGAGATCGCTGCGCTTGAGGAGAGCATGAATGCCCGCGCACAGGAGCTGGCACGCGAGAAGAAGCTT
>NW_001849559.1:287361-294447 GCF_000209065.1 Trypanosoma cruzi
CTGCTCGAGAAGGACCCGCGCAGGAACGCGAAGGAGATCGCTGCGCTTGAGGAGAGCATGAATGCCCGCGCACAGGAGCTGGCACGCGAGAAGAAGCTTGCTGACCGCGCGTTCCTCGACCAGAAGCCGGAGGGCGTGCCGCTGCGAGAGCTGCCGCTCGACGACGACAGCGACTTTGTTGCGATGGAGCAGGAGCGCAGGCAACTGCTCGAGAAGGACCCGCGCAGGAACGCGAGGGAGATCGCTGCGCTTGAGGAGAGCATGAATGCCCGCGCACAGGAGCTGGCACGCGAGAAGAAGCTTGCTGACCGCGCGTTCCTCGACCAGAAGCCGGAGGGCGTGCCGCTGCGAGAGCTGCCGCTCGACGACGACAGCGACTTTGTTGCGATGGAGCAGGAGCGCAGGCAACTGCTCGAGAAGGACCCGCGCAGGAACGCGAAGGAGATCGCTGCGCTTGAGGAGAGCATGAATGCCCGCGCACAGGAGCTGGCACGCGAGAAGAAGCTTGCCGACCGCGCGTTCCTCGACCAGAAGCCGGAGGGCGTGCCGCTGCGAGAGCTGCCGCTCGACGACGACAGCGACTTTGTTTCGATGGAGCAGGAGCGCAGGCAACTGCTCGAGAAGGACCCGCGCAGGAACGTGCAGAAGATTGCAGATCTTGAGGAGAGCATGAATGCCCGCGCACAGGAGCTGGCACGCGAGAAGAAGCTTGCTGACCGCGCGTTCCTCGACCAGAAGCCGGAGGGCGTGTCGCTGCGAGAGCTGCCGCTCGACGACGACAGCGACTTTGTTTCGATGGAGCAGGAGCGCAGGCAACTGCTCGAGAAGGACCCGCGCAAGAACGTGCAGATTGTTGCGGATCTTGAGGAGAGCATGAATGCCCGCGCACAAGAGCTGGCACGCGAGAAGAAGCTTGCCGACCGCGCGTTCCTCGACCAGAAGCCGGAGGGCGTGTCGCTGCGAGAGCTGCCGCTCGACGACGACAGCGACTTTGTTGCGATGGAGCAGGAGCGCAGGCAACTGCTCGAGAAGGACCCGCACAGGAACGCGAAGGAGATCGCTGCGCTTGAGGAGAGCATGAATGTTTGTGCACGCAACTTGGCCTTTGATATTCGTTCAAGGGAGCGTGATTTTCTGGATGATGTTGTTAGGGGTATTCCCCTTGATGCTTTATCGTTGAATGATGATAATGAATTGTGTTTGCTTGAGGCCAGGCGACGCGAGCTTCTTAAGACTTCTTCTGCAGAAAATAGTCCGGAGTTAGTTGAATTGGAGAAAAAGATTGCAGATCGTGTTGACTTTTTAGCAGTTAATTTTGGCGAACATTTATTGAGTTTTTTGGATTCAAAGCCTGAGGGTATTTCCTTGAGTGAGTTGGAGTTGAATGGTGATCTGGAATTTTGCAATATGGAGAGGGTTTTAGTTGAATTGATGAGGGCTCGTCGACAGAATGCAGAAGCCATTAAGGATCAACAGTATGCTATGAATAACCGTGTGCATGAGTTGGCGCAGCAGTTGCTTCGTAGTGACAGAGAATATCTTCATCCGGAGCCGCAGGGTGTGCCGCAGGGTGATCTTCCACTGGACGATCCTGTATTTCATGAGATGGAGCTACAGCGAAGGAAATTGAAGAAGGACCCGGAGAGGAATGCAATAAAAATTTCTGAGTTGGAAAAGAAGCTAAACGATCGTGCGGACGAAATTGCTAAGCTTCTACGTGCGAAGGAAAGAGCTTTTCTTGAACTGGAGCCGGAGGGTATACCGATAGAAAGACTACCTTTAAATGAAGATCCCATTTTGCACGAATTGGAGACAAATTACAGGAGGTTGTTGAAGGTAACGCCGAGGGACAAGAAAGCTATACGTGGTATTGAAGAAAAGATCAGGTCTCGCGTTCATGAGTTGGCGGTTCAACAGAGAGGCTGGCAAGACGAGGAATTCCATGAATCGAATAAGCATATGGCGGAGGAGTGGCCACGTATCTGTGAGCTTTACCCAGAGGGTATCCGTGATCCGGTGGTGCCGGAGAAAACGCTCCCATCACAAGTTTCTTCTGCACCACTTGAACTGGGATATTTGGCTCCATTCATTGCCGCCATGAGTAGGCATCCTCCACTTATTGACCGTCTTTTCGATTCAAAAGAGCATCCTGTGAACGGCCCATATTCGTTTATTTTTTATGATCCTAACAGCAACCCGGTGCGCGTCGAAATTGACGACCGTGTTCCAGTGGACGCAAACATGGAACCGAAGTTTACACGAGTCCCGAAACGGTCATGGTATCCGCTATTGCTGGAGAAGGCCTACGCGAAGTTTGTTGGTGGGTACTCCCGGCTTGATCAGTGCACACCGCATGAGACGTTGCGGGACTTGACGGGTCGCCCGGTGACACACATTCCGTTTGAGGACAAACGTGCAGAAGGCATAAAGATGGGTGATTTTAGGTCGGCACAGTTCTGGCGTGAGATTCATTCTGATCTTGCCAAGGGTGATATCATCACAGCTATGTCCAATAAACACGTCCCGGACGGCATCCATCCGCTGTGCAGTTACGCCCTCTTTGCGGTTATTGAAACCGTGAAGGAGTCAAATGATCCCGCAGACATTGTGATAAAGCTGCACAACTGCTACTTTGATGAGCCGTTTTATAGCGGACCTCTCAACCGGAACGACGGAGGCTGGACAACTGAGTTAATGAATGCCTGCCGTTATAACCCCTCAGAAGAGGAGTTTTTGTACCTGCCACAGTCTGTGTTTCTAAATAATTTCTCAAGCATGCAGCGATGCCACATTAACTGCGGTGATCGTCTCACTGCTATCGGTGAGTGGGATAAAACTTCTTGTGGAGGCAATCCGAAGTTTACGACGTTCCGAAACAATCCGATTTATTTGGTGGAGAACAAATCCTCTCGTCCAGTGAGAATTCTGGCTGAATTACGTCACCAAGCACCAGTTTTTTATGATGCTGACAGTGTTGGCCATTATCATCAGACAGGCTTGGCGCTACTGCAGCATGATGGTTCTGTGTCAGTACTGAGTGGAATTATTACGAATTCAACTCACAATTTCATTCAGAAGGGCATCATGTTGGATACGAGGGAAGTATGCTCACGGATGGAGATTCCACCAACTTCTACGTGTATTCTAATCCCGTACACCATGAAGCGCGGTTGTTTGGGCAAGTTTAGCGTCTCTATTTATCCTGGAGATTCCAGTGTTAACTTCATGCCATTGACGCCGCTCAGTGTAACACACGGTTTTTGTGATGTAGACGTGATCCTTACCCCAGGAAGTCGTGAAGGTAAACGAATTGAGTTTGTGGTGAACGGGGCCTGTGACGCTCACTTGTTGCTTCGTCAGAATAAAATTACCGATCCGGCGTCTATAAAAAAGGGTGATGTTCTCGCCGAAGATGATGTTATGATGATGTTGTACGACGAGTACATGACACGTTTGGCATCAACAGGCGATGCGACGAGTGCACGGGAACATTCGCTTGCGTTGCAGTTGCCCTCCGCAGGACGTTATTCTGTTTTGCTGGCATGCCCCAATAAACCTGTGACTGGAAATTGCCCCTGTTCATTGTATATCTACACGCCAAAGCAGATCGCCACGAGGATTCTGCCACGTCCAACGAACGGCACACCACAAATATTGCCATTCTTGTCGCTTCCCCAATCCTCTAAAGGCGCAGCACGGGGGAACGTGAAGGGAAAGGTCATCGGGGCAGGCGACGTCGCAACGGGAACGGGAAATCGGCCTGTTGAGACACAGGGAATGAAACTGCCTAACCCCCCACGGAATGGCAAGCCAAAATACCACAGGTGAAGGCGCATTAAAAAAAAAAACGAACAGAGGGGGGACCATTTAAGCAGAGAAATACAATAAAACATACATGAACAAGAAGGTAATATATATATATATATATATATATATACTTGTTTACGTGCAGGTATCTTTCTATCGATATCTATTTATGTATGTATATGTATATATATATAGCTAAAATACGGCTTTGTGCTCTTGTTCTTAATTCCTCACTGACTAATTTGGTTTCTGCCGTAAAATGAAGACATCACATGGGTCTCTGCGCTCAAATATACGTGTTTTTACGGGCATGAAGTGTAAGAAAGGTGGAGGAAATTTTTATTATTATTTATTTTGTTTCTCCGTTTAAAAGCAAAGCAGGAAAAGGGGAAACAATTGGGGCATACTGAGAAATGTATAAAGAAAAATGCAAACACTATTTATTTATTTTTTTTTTTATTGTTTGTAACTGTACTACTCACTTTTACCGAAACTTTCACGACATGTATGTATATATATATACGTTACTCGCCTGAGATAACCGCTTACGGTACGGCCCGTGAGGAAACGAGCCATTTATATGGGGGTAATGAAAGGGGAGGGGAAGCGAGAGGGATCATTGCAGATGTAAACAGGGAGAGGAGAGTAAAGGGAGGGGTGCTGCCATCAGGATGGAAGAGGGTTGAAGAATGTAGAAATATTGCTAAATAAGTATTTTGAAAAATTACTTTAATAAAAAACTATCTCTCTACTTTTTTGTTGTTGTTGTTTTGGAGTGACTGAGAGAGAGAGAGAAAGAATGAGAGAGTGGTGCGTGATCTGTTGACTTGCCTTTGACCCTCTCCAGACCCTGTGACTGTTTTTCTTATCAATATTATTACCATGACCGTTACTAATATTCTTGGCTTTTTCATATTCTTTGTTTGTTTACTATTTTTGCTTCACGCTCCCTTTATCTCTGTTTGTGTATTTTTTCGTTGTTGTTTTTGTTTTTTTCGCCTTTACTTTCATTATCTTGTCATGACATGCCATCATGATGGTTGTCTGCTACCTTTGCAGCACGCGAGCTTTATGTTTAGCTTTTTATAAACTTCCGTATAGTTTTTTTTTTTGAATTTCCCGCGGTTGGCTTGCAATAGATGTGCGCCGGTGCGAGCAGGAGTACGCTTATGTATTGGTGAGAGTTTGTGAGAGGGAGGAGGAGATGAATTCTACGGGGGGGGGTCATTTAAATGAAGAAACTAAATTTTGTGTGTATTATTGCTATTATTATTGTTATTATTATTATTGTGTGTGTGTGTCGTGTTGTTGTTTTGTTTTGTATCGTTTCGACTTGGTACCAAGCGGCTCCCTCAGTCTTGCCCAGCACATACACGTGCTTGCATCATATGCGTGTAATGAGGGGGGTGCGTAACTGTGGACGCATGCACTCATGTCAGGCATTCATGGGGAGTTTGCCTGCAGGAGGATTCATATTGATGGGATTACCATGCGACGCATGCAATCACTTTTGCACACCTGGACACACACAAACAAACACCGTCTTGAAGTGCGAAACAAGAGAAGAGGACAGAGCAAAAGAATTAACCGAGTGAGTGATTGTGGTGCCTCAAGAGCTTTCTTTTTTTTTTTTCCGCGTGTAATTGTTTTTGGCGCATTCGTTTTATGGTTTCCTATTTGATTTCCATATATATATATATATATATATCTTTGTGTCCTTGGGCCCGTAATTGCTGCAGCCACCGCGTATGTGTCTGGTGTGTGTTTGCGTGTGGCTGAAAACAAGGGAAGCTGCGTGCGTCGATGCGGGGCGTCCACCGCAGGAGTGGAATTATGCCCCTCCAAGCTGCGCATCGGGGACAGCGTCGCGCGTGTGCGTCTTGCGGACACCAAACACCTCCGTGCATTGAGTGCGGTGGCTGTGGCAGCGGGGAGGGGCGAAGACGGGCACAGGGAGGAATAAAAAACGGCGGGTACTTCTCAAACGTTGGGGTTTCGTAGCGAAATGGCAGGCCCGCAAACACTCGCAGCGCGAGAACAGTAAGCAACAGCAGTGCAAGCAGAAGAAGAACAAATAAAAATAAAAATATATAAATAAAAGAAAGAGAGGAAAAAAAAAAAACGATACTTACTTGAGCAGAGAAGAAATGTAAATATACCGATATAAATATATATACCAAACGTGATGAAAACTGGGGGGAAAATAACGGCGGTATGAATTCATAGTTATTGACATGCCCTTCTCACGCTTCTCTCCCGCCATGGCACTGCCGCAGTACTCTGAGATCTCCTTTTCCTTTTTTTTTTTATTCCTACTAATCCACCCAATCACACACAATTAACAAAGAATTGTGACGGTTTTTCCTCTATTACATACAACCGTGTTTTTTTTTTTTTTTTTCCTTCTTTTCAATTATTTCTTTTCAACAATTTGCAGAATATACTCCACCGCCGTCCCACCAGAGGGAGAAGTAACGATTCACACCGGAACACACAGGAGAAGAAAAACATATATAAGTGTATATATATATATATCGAGAAAATTGTGTTGCGAACTACAGGCTTCACACGTGACACGAAAAAGTATTAAGTGCAAAAACACGAAAAGTGGAATCGCACTTCCCACATCCAACTGAAAAAATACAGTGAACATTGAAGCAGCAGAAATTATATACATTCAGGGATAAAAGAACGAAATATATTAAAAACAGAACAAACAACATAACAAAAAAGGAAAATAGGAGACTTCGTTCTTTCAACGTTTACAACAGACTTCACTACTGATGAATTCCCAAATGAGTCATCACACCATTGAAGAGATCCCCGACAGCGACAAGGTGTTCCATGACACCGTCTTCATGGAAAAAAACAAGCATATCTCCGACCGGTGGGTTCGCATTGCCGAACTGTACCCAGACGGCATCAGCCAGCCTCTCCTTCCAGCGGAATTTTCCCGTGAGCAGTTCGGACAGGGCAATCACTACGAATGCTTCATGCTCACAGCCCTGTCCACTCTGGTGCGTTTCCCCAGCGTAATCCAGAACTGCTTCGTCTCCAAGCACGTTCGACGTGACGGGCGTTACACATTCCAGTTTTTCCGTGGCAGGGAGTGGGTGAAGGTGGAGATTGACGACCAAATCCCACTGGAGGAGGACGGGGAGCTTTACATTCGCTCGCCCACGGGGCACTGGTGGCCCCTGCTCCTTGAAAAGGCCTATGCAAAGTTTTATACCGGCTACGAGAATCTTGAGGGCTGCACACTGCAGGAGACGTACCACG
>NW_001849559.1:294547-298144 GCF_000209065.1 Trypanosoma cruzi
TGACCATGCCATCCATGATGGTTATTCTGCTACCTTTGCCAGCCACGTGAGCTTTATGTTTAGCTTTTTATAAACTTCCGTATAGTTTTTTTCTTTGAATTTCCCGCTGTTGGTTTGCAATAGATGTGCGCCGGTGCGAGCCAGGGGTACGCTTATGTATTGGTGAGAGTGTGTGAGAGGGAGGAGGAGATGAATTCTACGGGGGGGTCATTTAAATGATGAAACTAAATTTTGTGTGTATTATTATTATTATTATTATTATTATTATTATTATTATTATTGTGTGTGTCGTGTTTTGTTGTTGTTGTTTTGTTTTGTTTTGTATCATTCTGACTTTGTACCAAGCGGCTCTCTCAGTCTTGCCCAGCACACACACGTGCTTGCATCATATGCGTGTAATGAGGGGGGTGCGTAACTGTGGACGCATGCACTCATGTCAGGCATTCATGGGGAGCTTGCCTGCAGGAGGATTTATATTGATGGGATTATCATGCGACGCATGCAATCACTTTTGCACACCTGGACACGCACAAACACACACCGTCTTGAAGTGCGAAGCAAGAGAAGAGGACAAAGAAAAAAGAATTAACCGAGTGAGTGGTTTTGATGCCTCAAGAGCCTTTTTTGTTTTGTTTTTTCCGCGTGTAATTGTTTTTGGCGCATCCGTTTTATGGTTTCCTATTTGGTTTCCATTTTTTTTTTTTTTCTTTGTGTCTTTGGGCCCGTAATTGCTGCAGCCATTGCGTATGTGTCTGGTGTGTGTTTGCGTGTGGCTGAAAACAAGGGAAGCTGCGTGCGTCGATGCGGAGCGTCCACCGCAGGAGTGGAATTATGCCCCTGCAAGCTGCGCATCGGGGACAGCGTCGCGCGTGTGCGTCTTGCGGACACCAAACACCTCCGTGCATTGAGTGCGGTGGCTGGGGCAGCGGGGAGGGGCGAAGACGGGCACAGGGGAGAATACACAACGGCGGGTACTTCTCAAACGTTGGGGTTTCGTAGCGAAATGGCAGGCCCGCAAACACTCGCGGCGCGAGAACAGTAAGCAACAGCAGTGCAAGCAGAAGAAGAGCAAAAAAAAAAATATAAATAAAAGAAAGAAAAAAAAAACGATACTTACTTGAGTGGAGAAGAAATGTAAATATATAGATATAAATATATATACCAAACGTGATGAAAACTTGGGGGAAATAACGGCGGTATGAATTCATAGTTATTGACATGCCCTTCTCACGCTTCTCTCCCGCCATGGCACTGCCGCAGTACTCTGAGATCTCCTTTTTTTTTTTTTTTTTTTTTTTTATTCCTACTAATTCACCCAATCACACACAATTAACAAAAAATTGTGACGGTTTTTCCTCTATTGCACACAACCGTGTTTTTTTTTTTTTTTTTTTTTTTTTCCCCTTTGTTTATTTACCCATTAAATCATATTTCATTCTATTTTATTTTTCGGCTTTTTTTTTTTTTTTTTTTTTTTCTTCTTTTCAATTATTTCTTTTCAACAATTTGCAGAATATACTCCACTGCCGTCCCACCAAAGGGAGAAGTAACGATTCACACCGGAACACGCAAGAGAAGAAAAACATATATAAGTATATATCTATATATCGAGAAAATTGTGTTGCGACCTACAGGCGTCACACGTGACACGAAACAGTATTAAGTGCAAAAGCACGAAAACTGGAATCACACTTCCCACATCCAACTGAAAAAATACAGTGAACATTGAAGCAGCAGAAATTATATACATTCAGGGATAAAAGAAAGAAATATATTAAAAACAGAACAAACAACATAACAAAAAAGGAAAATAGGAGAATTCGTTCTTTCAACGTTTACTACAGAATTCACTACTAAAGAATTCCCAAATGAGTCATCACACCATTGAAGAAATCCCCGACAGCGACAAGGTGTTCCATGACACCGTCTTCATGGAAAAAAACAAGCATATCTCCGACCAGTGGGTTCGCATTGCCGAACTGTACTCAGACGGCATCAGCCAGCCTCTCCTTCCAGCGGAATTTTCCCGTGAGCAGTTCGGACAGGGCAATCACTACGAATGCTTCATGCTCACAGCCCTGTCCACTCTGGTGCGTTTCCCCAGCGTAATCCAGAACTGCTTCGTCTCCAAGCACGTTCGACGTGACGGGCGTTACACGTTCCAGTTTTTTCGTGGCAGGGAGTGGGTGAAGGTGGAGATTGACGACCAAATCCCACTGGAGGAGGATGGGGAGCTTTACATTCGCTCGCCCACGGGGCACTGGTGGCCCCTGCTCCTTGAAAAGGCCTATGCAAAGTTTTATACCGGCTACGAGAATCTTGAGGGCTGCACACTGCAGGAGACGTACCACGACCTGACTGGCAATCCCGTGCTCAACATCCCCATTGACGCGAAGCTTGCCAAGGCCGCTGGAGCGGACGTAACGGAGGGCCACTACTGGCTGGATTTGGCGCTGAAGATTCAATCCGGACAGTTCGTGGCCTCTGTATTAACCAAGGACATGGAGACTGAGAGTATGGGTATTCAGCGCGAGCAGCAGTATGGTGTGCTCGAGATCTTTTCGATGACAGGTACATCGTCTGTGAACGACATTGTTATCCATTTGCACAATCCCTTCGAGGATGAGGAGTTCATCTACACAGGTCCCCTGAACAGCAAGGATTCACACTGGACGCCAAAGTTACGCGCCAAATACGGTGTGGACGATGAACGCTCCCTCTTTCTTCCACTCAGCACATTTCTGAAGATTATTAATTCCATGCAACTGTGCTATGTTTCCACGATAGATGGCGATGCCACATACTTTGATGACGAATGGAAAGGTGAGACCGCAGGCGGTAACCCCACATGTGTTACATGGCGCAAAAATCCCCTATATAGTGTCAGAAACACTGGAAAAAACCCACTGCGGCTCGTGGTGATGGTCAAACAAGAGGATCAGCGACGCTTTACTTCCCCTGATGAGCAGTTGCAATACCTTCAGTGTGGTGTGGTTATGGTTCAAAATACAAGTGCCAATGCAATACCCACCCATATCGTCACTGGCAACAACCACAAGCCCATTTACAAGAGCTTGTTTCTGAATTCTCGTGAGGTGGCGAATGCCATTACGGTTCCCCCTAATTCTCTATGTTATCTTGTGCCCTCATGCATGTCAAAGGGATCTGAATCAAAATTCACCATTGCCCTGTATCGCATGGTTGGGGAAGAGTACAGCAGTCTCACGATCAAAAAGCTTAGCGTTCCCGAGATGGATTGGGACCATCCTGCTGAGGGACACGTGGAGTTGGAGCAAAAGGAAAAGGATCGTGTGGACTTCTATGTTGACCAAGAAACCGACGTCCACATACTGATGCATCAGGAAAAGCCGTATTCCAGTGCGACTGGCGGCGATGCCATGGCCCAGGACTATATGGGCATGTACCTGTACGACGACACGGACCGCAAAATTGGTGGTGTGCACGCTGCAACAAACTTCAGGGAAACAGGCATCGTCTATCACCTTCCCCGAAGCGGCCGCTACGCTCTCTCCGTCACATGTCCACGTGCGAAGGGAAAGGTGCCCGCGCTCATCACGATTGTCGCCTCCTATTCAG
>NW_001849559.1:298244-305497 GCF_000209065.1 Trypanosoma cruzi
GCGGACGAGATCAGTGCCGTTGAGAATCAGATAAACGATCATGCACACATCCTGGCAAAGAAATTCTCGGAAAGGATCGAGCAAAGTACCTCCCTGGGCGCGACCTTGATTTGTTGAATCCCATTCTTGACTCCAATGTTGACTACATGGATAACGAACGCAATCGGTATGGACTGAAGAAGGATCCACGAAATGCGACCAAGGTGCAATTTGTCGAAGAGGTACTCCAGAAAAAGGCGGATGCCATTGCTGAGAAAGCCAAAGAGCCCGACATTTCATTTCTTGACCCAGCACCGGAGGGCATCCCAATTCAGGACATGCTTCTTATGGGGGATACTGCATTTGCCGCATCTGCGCGTGAGCGCATGAAGCTGAAGAGTAATCCTGTTGCGAATGCGAGCAAGATCAGTGCCCTTGAGGAGGAGATGGATCAACGTGCTCATGTATTGGCTAAGCAGTTGCGTGCCAAAGAGCGCACTTTCCTTGATCCAGAGCCCGAGGGTGTTCCACTTGAGTTGCTTTCATTAAATGAAAATGAGGCCCTTCAGGAATTGGAGCGAGAGCTTCGTGCCCTAAATCACAAACCCCGGAAGGATGCCAAGGCAATAGTTGCTCTAGAAAATGCTTTGCTTGACCGAACAAACGTGCTTGCCAGGGAGCTAAAGGAAAATGAGCGGAACATCTTTTTGGATCCACAGCCCGAGGGTGTGCCGGTGTCTGAACTGTCGTTGGATTTAGACGAGCCGTTTCATACGATGGAGGTGGAACGTCTACGCCTTCGCCACGAGGACCCGCGCGCAAATGTGACAAAAGTAAAGGAGCTGGAAAATGCATTGAATGACCGTGCGCAGGAGTTGGCACGTTTGCAGCTTCGCAAGGAGCGGGCTTTCCAGGATCCCGAGCCTTTTGGGATTTCCTTGGAGGAGCTTGGGTTGGGTTTTGATGACGCGGTTGTGCGTGGCGAGGCGCAACTGCGTGAGCTGAGGAAGGAACCGAAGAAGAACGCGGCGGCGATAAAGGCGACGGAGGATGAGATTTCCAAATTAGTGCGTGACATTGCTCGCAAGAAGGCTGCATTGGATCGCGCGTTTCTCGACCCCGAGCCGGAGGGTCGTCTCGTGGGGGAGTTGCCGCTGGACGAAGACAAGTCGTTCGTGGCGATGGACACAAAAAGACGCCAGCTGCTGCGCAGAGACGAGGACCCGAGTAAAGTGAAGGCTCTGGAGGAGGAGATGAACGATGTTGCCCATGAGATTGCCCGCGCACTGAATGCAAAGGAGCGTCTTGACTATTTGGGCGCATCTCCGTGCGGCGTCCTTCTCGAAGACCTGCCACTGGACTTGGATCAGGAGTTCCGTGAGTTGGAGGCGAAACGCCAGCAGTTGAGGCGCGACCCGAGGCGGAAGGCGGCTCTTGAAGAGGTGGAGGCGGCGTTGAACGCGCGCACGGAGGAGATCGCAAGGAGGCAATTGGCAGGTGATCGTGGGTACCTGGACCCAGCACCGGCTGGTGTTCCGCTGTCTCTCCTTCCCGTTGACAGGGATGCTCCGTTTCAAGCACTCGAGGCGAAGCGTGCACAACTGAAGAAGTACCCACAACGGAATGCAAAGTCGATTCGGGACGTGGAGGATGATCTCAATGATCGTGCCGTGGTGCTTGCTGACGAACTGAAGGCGGTTGAGCGGGAGAAGTTTCTAAATCCGAAGCCCAATGGTGTTCCTATTGATGATGTTCCCATCAACAACGATGGTCCGTTTCGTGACATGGAGATTCAGAGGCTTCTGCTGCGCGAGGAACCCGTCAGGAATGCGACTGCAATCAGCAACCTGGAGGACGCCATGAACGAGAGGGCCGTGGAGCTTGCGGCGAATGTGTTGGCGAATGAGCGTGCCTTCCTGGATCCGGAGCCATTGGGCATTCCTCTTGATGATCTACCACTTGATAAAAATGAGGAGTTTTTGGCAATGGAGGCTCAACTGAGAGTGCTTCGTAAGGATTTGGTAAAGAATAGATCGGCCATTGTCTCCCTCGAACGTGAAATGTGTGATCTGGCGAAAGAAATTGCTGCGGATGAACTGGAAAAGGATCGTGACTTTCTTGATCCCGAACCTGAGGGGCGTTTATTGCAAGATCTTTCTCTTAGAAAAGATAAGGAGTTTCATGGCTTTGAGAAGGAGCGCTATCGGTTGAAAAAGGATATAAAAAAGAATGCTCAGAAAATTGCCGATCTTGAAGAACTTATGAATGAACGAGCGCACCAGGTTGCAAAGGCATTGAATGCCTCTGAACGAAAAGATTATCTTGATTCTACACCAAGGGGTGTACCTATTGATGATTTACCACTGGACACTGATGAGGAGTTTTCCAAGCTTGAAGCAGATCGAGCACAACTGATGAGAAGTCAAAAAAAGCATGCTGCTTCCATTATGGATTTGGAGGATGCACTTAATCTTCGTGCAGAAGAACTTGCACAGGAGAAATTACAGGAAGAGCGTTCTTTTATGAATCCTGAACCGGGGGGTATTCCACTCAAATATTTACCTCTTGACGAGGATGCCGCATTTCACGAAAAGGAAGTAGAACGTTTGGCTCTTAAGGCAGAGAATCTGCGGAGGAACAAAGGAAAAATAAAGAGTATCGAGGAAGAAATGAATAATCGCGCAAATGAGCTGGCGAGGGAAATGAAGCTTAACGGGCGTCAGTCGGTGCTGGAACAGGCTCCTAAGGGTGTTCCCTTGGATGTTTTGTCGTTGGATGACGACATGCCTTTTGGAGACCTCGAGGTCGAATATCTCAAGTCTGTGGGTGACGGTGAAGATAATTTCAAGGCGCGAAACTTGGCAGATGCAATGAGGAAGCGTGCAGAGGATATGGCTGCAAAAGTAAAGGCTGACAATCGTATGAATCTGGAGCAAAATCCACTTGGTATTCCTCTTGAAGAGCTCCCCCTTGACAGCAATGAAGAATTTGACAGACAAGAGAGAAAGCTTTTTGAATTGATGAAGGAGTCAAGTAAAAACGCAAAACTAATCAACGATGCAATGAAAAGACTAAATGCCCTGGTACTTCAGATGGCCCAGGAGAAGGCACAGAAGGAACGCGAATTTCTCGATTCAGAACCAGAGGGCCGTTACCTGTCGGAGCTTCCATTAAGTACGGACTCAACCTTTCTCGGACTTGAAAGACAGCGCCGCGAGTTGAAAAAAAATCCTTACGCGGATGAAGATCGTGTTGCTGATTTGGAGCAGATGTTGAATGACCGCGTTCATGAGCTAGCCAAGAAGATGAATGCAACGGAGCGTCCAAACTACCTTGCTGTTATTGCTCATGGGCTTCCTCTTTCCGAACTTCCACTTGATGGGGACAAGGAGTTTGGCCGTCTAGAGGCAGAGCGTGCATACTTTTGTCATGATCGAAAGGGAAACGCCTCTCAGATCGCCAAGGTGGAGGCGGCGCTGAACAAGCGTGCTGAGGAAATGGCTGCCGATGCTGTTCGTCAGGACCGAATGTTTCTGGGCGATGAGGTGGAAGGTGTGCGAGTGCGTCATTTGTCTCTTGATGATGATCCTGGGTTTACACGTTTGGAGACGAAGCGCGCGGCTCTGAAGAACCGCGATCCGCTGAGGAACGCGAAGGCCGTTGAGGACCTTGAGGGTCAACTGCTGGACCGAGCGTCTGCTATTGCGAAGGAGCTTAAGCAGGAGCTTCGAAATCCACTTGATCCGCGTCCGTTGGGAATTCCTTTGGGGTGTCTTCCGCTTAACGATGACGAACGCTTTCACGCTCTGGAGGACGGCTATCGCGAGCTTGGCGCTGACCCTGGCAACAGGGGCAAAAGGGATGAGATTATTGATCAGCTGAATGAGCGAGCGCGTGAGCTGGCACAAGAAATGCATGACAGGGAGCGCAGTGTCTTGGATCAGTACCCCGAGGGTGTTCCGCTATCGGCGCTTCCGTTAAACAACGATGAGGAATTTACTGCGTTAGAGACTGAGACTCGTGCACTTCGGAGCTCCCCAATCAGCCGGGGCAGGGCTTTAGCACGGCTGAAGGAGCTAGAGGATGCGATGAATCGGCGTGCAGCAGAGCTAGCCAATGATTCTCGCAAGGCGTTTTGTGATCCCGAGCCCGAGGGTATTCCTTTATCTTTGCTAGGACTTGGAGCCGATGAAGAGTTTGCAAGGATGGAGGAGGAGCTTCGGTACCTTCGAAGGGATCCGGACGCGAACAAGGAAACCATCAAAAATATTGAGTTTGACCTGAACAACCGAGCGCATGAGGTTGCGAAGGGGATGCTGGAGGAAGATCGCGGCTACTTGGTCTCCGATTTGTGCGGTGTGCCGCTTTCTGCGCTGCCAATTGGTAGTGACCCAACATTTAAAGCGTTGGAGGTGCAGCGCGCGAAGCTCAGGGCAACGGACGCGCTCCGCGATGCCCGTAAGATCAGGGATCTTGAAGAGAAACTAAATGAACGTCTAAGGGTACTTGCCGAGGAGCAGAAGGCGGAAGACCTCTCCGGTCTTGACAGAGAACCCGAGGGCGTCCCGCTAAGTCACCTGATGCTACACGAAGATGATGCCTTTGTTGCCATGGTGGACGAGATTCGTAAGCTAAAGAAGGATCCAAAGAGGAACATAGAGGCTATTGAAGACATGCGGGATCAGATGAATGACCGTGTCCATGAGGTAGCGCAGGAAAAGTTAAGAGCGGACCGTGTATTTCTTGACAAAAATCCCCAAGGTGTTCCATTGGACATCCTTCCGCTGAAAACGGATCCCAAGTTCCGCAAACTGGAGGCCGAGCGTGCGAAGCTAAAGGCGCAGGACCTCCGGCGAAACGCGGGCAGGATTCGTGATTTGGAGGCTCAGCTTAACGATCGCGTCAATGACTTGGCAACGGAAGAAAAGAACGATGCTTTAAAGTCTCTTGATCAAGTACCGCTTGGGTTGCCAATTGCTTTGCTTCACCCGCACGATGATCTAGAGCTTGGGGATCTGCTTTCAAATCTTTGGGAATTAAATAAGCATCCAGGCGCCACAAGTGAAGAGAAGGATAATCTGCAACGCCATATGAATGCTCGCTTGCTTGAAATGGCGGCGGCTCATCTGGAGCGTGACCGCAGATATCTAGAGGAAAATCCTTCTGGTGTTCCACTGGAGTTGTTGCCCCTTACTTCCGATCCAGGATTCCACACATTGGAGGTCCAGCGGGCGATATTGAAAGAGAAAGATCCACGTCGAAATTCAGCAAGGATTGCAGATTTGGAGAAAAAGCTGAACGAGCGCGCGTCACAGCTTGCAGAAGACCGAAAGCGTCAGGAATTGGAAGGTCTTGACAGAGAACCCGAGGGTATTCCACTGAGTGCCCTTGATCCTCACAGTAACCGTGAATTTGCCTTCCTTGTGGACCAGCTGCGAAAGATGCCTAATCAGTCTGACGAGGACCCCAGAGTGGCACAGCTGAAGGACGAAATGAACGCACTTGCTCACGTTATAGCAGCGGAAATGAAGCTAAATGACCGTGCATTTCTTGACAAGAATCCCCAAGGTGTTCCCTTGGACATCCTTCCGCTGGACACGGATCCCAAGTTCCGCAAACTGGAGGCCGAGCGTGCGAAGCTAAAGGCGCAGGATCCCCGGCGCAATGGGAAACTGATATTAGACCTGGAAAACGCAATGGCCGATCGTTGTCATGAACTTGCTGCTGATCAGCTGCGTGAGGACCTGACTGGTGTTGACATGCTGCCTCGTGATATACCCCTTGAATTGCTTCTGCCTCACAGCGACCCGACGTTTTCGGCGTTGGTGGATGACCTTCGGGCTCTGAAAAGGGACCCCGAGGAGAACGCGGATGCCATCGAGGCGGTCCTCTGTGCGATGAATGATCGTGCAGACGATTTGGCGGCAGCACAGCTTGACCGTGGTTTCTTGGATCAAGCCCCTGCGGGTGTTCCTCTGGAGATTCTGCCGCTGGACTCAGATGCCGAATTCCATGCGATGGAGACAGCACGTGTGAAGCTTAAGCTGAGTGATCCCCGGCGTAACGCGAAGAAGATTAGGGACCTCGAGGAAGAAATGAACGCTCGGGCGCATGAGCTGGCGAAGAACCAACTTGCGGAAGACCTTGCTGGAGTGGATGCTGCGCCGGAGGGTATTCCCTTGTCACTGCTAAAGTTGACGGAAGACGGGGTCTTTGCGTCAATGGTTCCGTGGTTGCGTGAGCTGAAAAAGGATCCTGAGGCAAATGCTGAGCAAATTCGAAACTTGGAGGAAAAGATGAACAACCGAGCGTACGAGCTTGCTGATGCGCTGTTAGAGGGTGATCGCGGTTATCTGGACGCCGCGCCAGAGGGCGTACCGCTTGAGGAGCTCCCGTTAACAAATGACGATGTATTTGCCTTGATGGAGGTGGAGCGTGCGAAGCTCAAGGCGCAAGATCCACAGCGTAATGCTGCAAGGGTGGCAGAATTGGAGTTGCAGTTAAATGAGATGGCAGCCAAGCTTGCGAGGGGTGTTCTTGCGGAAGACCTCAAAGGCTTTGCCAGCCAGTACGAGGGAGTTGCTACGGAGCAACTGAAGCCCCACAACGACCGAGAGTTTGTTTCCTTGGTGCCGGAGCTTCGTCGTCTAAAGAAGGAGGGCCCGAAGAATGTACTTCGGAATCACATGGAGGAAATGGACAACCGTATCCGTGAGATTGCGAAGGAATTTTTGGATGGCGATCTTTGGTTCCTTGACAAGGTGCCTGAGGGCGTGCCGCTGGAGTACGTGCCGCTGGCGGGTGACGAGAAGTTTGAGGAGTTGCGTCATGAGCGAGCGGCACTCAAGGCGGATGAGCCACGGAAAAATGCTGATCGCATCAAGGAGTGCGAGGATGCCATGAAAAAGAGGTCCCATGAGCTTGCTCGAGATGTGAAGGAAAGGGACCTTGACGGAATCGAAAGGAAGCCGTACGACATTCCACTGGATTGTCTGCCGCTTCGCGAGGACCCCGTCGCCTCCAAACTTATTTCAAGGCTGCGTGAGGCGAAGAAAGGCGTGGGCAGCCCCGCAGGGAAGGGGGCAGTTTCCAAACTTCAGGATGAGTTGAGCGAGCGCGCGCGTGGGCTTGCGTGGGACGCGCTTGCTGGTGACCGCGGGAAATACCTGGATAATAATCTTGAGGGCGTTTCCTTGAGCTGCCTTCCACTGGACACGGACCCTCAGTTCCACGGGCCTGGAGGTGGAACGCGCGCATTTAAAGCTTGCGGATCC
>NW_001849559.1:305597-315695 GCF_000209065.1 Trypanosoma cruzi
TGGCCAATGGACGGCGGAGGGCGGCACGCAGCAGGGGTGCGCTTCCTGCTGAACTCACAGCTATTGAAGGAGCCATGGATGCAAGGGCCTGCGAAATCGCCGATAATTGTATTAATTATGGACGTGCATTTTTGGACCGTGAACCGGAAGGTATGGACCTGGCGGATGTTCCACTTGACAATGATGGTCGTTTTGCCGCCATGGAAGCAGAGCGTCGGAAGCGGACAAAGGATCCCCGCTCCTCTAGACGCAACAAGGACATGATACGTGACCTCGAGGATGACATGATTGCCCGCTCGCATGCTCTTGCTCTCGAGGAATTTGCCAAGATGCGTGGATTCATGGATCAAGAGCCGGAGGGAGTTCCACTGAAGGAGATCCCACTTGACGTGGATCCCGAGTTCCGTCAAGCGGAGGTGGCTCGCTACCGGATGCGCAAGGACCCGCATCACTCACCAGAGGAGGTGGCCAAGTTGGAAGATGCGATGAACGACCGCGCGCGCAGGCTAGCCAAGGCCATTCTTGCGAAGAACCGTGGCTTCCTTGACCCTGAGCCGTGTGGCGTGCCCCTGGCGGAGTTGCCGCTTAACACGGATGAGGAGTTCAACAAGCTTGCGGCGGAGCGCTACCGGCTGAAGCGAAGCAACAAAAAGGACAATAATCCCGAAGTGAAGGGGATTGAGAATGAAATGAATGATCGTGTGCATGCACTTGCAAGAGAGCACCTTCGAAAGGCACGGGCCTTCTTGAATCCCGAGCCCGAAGGTGTGCCACTGGAAGATGTACCACTTGGCCGTGATCCCAAGTTTCTTGACATGGAGCGTGGCCTCGCAAGGATGCGCAATGATCCGAATGCCTCCGCCGAAACGTTGAGTTCCCTCGAAGAAGATTTGAACGTGCGTGCGCATGAGGTTGCAAGGGAGTTTCTCAAAAAGGAAAGGGCCTATCTCGACCCCGAGCCCCTCGGCGTCCTCGTGGAAGATCTTCCTCTCAATCACGACCCCATTCTTAACGCCTTGGAGCGCAAGCGCCGTGAGCTCAAAAAGGACCCTAAACGAAATGGGGATTTTATTCGTGGATGTGAAGACGATATACATGACCGTGTGAGGGCGATTGCGAAGGAGTTTCTGGACAACGAGCGTCGGTTCCTTGATCCAGAGCCCGAGGGCCTGCCGTTTTCCGAATTGCCTGTGGATACCGATAGGCAGTTCCGTGACTTGGAAAACGAGCGACGAGCACTTCTAAAGCAACCTGCACTAAATAAAGCGGCGATTGAAGGGTTGGAGGAACGGATGAAGACGCGTGTGAATGAACTTGCGAAGGATACTTTACGAAAGTGTCGTGCTTTCCTCGATCCTGAACCCCTTGGTGTACCGCTTGACGATTTGCCGCTGAATACCGATGAGAAATTTCGTGAAATGGAATTTTGTCATCGTGAAATGAAGAAAAAACCATTTGTGAATGCAGTTTCTCTCGAAAAGCTTGAAGATGAGATGAAACAGCGGGCCAGAGAGTCGGCAGAAGAACTTCTTAAGAAGGAACGTGCTTTTATTGACCAGGAGCCAGAGGGGTGCCTGTTGTCTGAATTGCCACTTAACAAAGACAAGCACTTTCGTGAGATGGAGAAGAAGTTGCGCGAACTAAAAAAGAACCCAAGAAAAAACCTGGAGGAAATTAGGAATCTTGAGTACGATATGAACGATCGCGTACATGAGTTGGCCCGTCGTCAGCTATCTGATGATAAAAGCTATCTGCCAGTTGAGATTTACGGAGTTCCTGTCTTTGATCTTCCATTAAATAATGATCCAGAGTTTCATGAGTTGGAACGGCAACGTCACAACCTTAAGAAAGATCCTAAGAAGAACGCAGGGGCTATTCGAGAAACTGAGGATGCACTAAACGAGCGGGCCCTTACGATCGCCGAGGAGTTTGTGCGAAAAGAACGTGCGTATCTTGATCCAGAACCGGAGGGCGTACTGCTGGATCGCGTTCCGCTTAACGCAGACAGAAAGTTTCGCGAGATGGAACAAGATCGACGAAGACTAATGAAGGACCCAAACAAAAAGCTGGAAGTAAAAAACCTCGAAGAGAGACTTAATAAACGTGCCCACGAACTTGCCAGGGATTTGCTCGGCTGGCAAGACGAGGAATTCCATGAATCGAATAAGCATATGGCGGAGGAGTGGCCACGTATCTGTGAGCTTTACCCAGAGGGTGTCCGTGATCCGGTGGTGCCGGAGAAGTTATCATCCGGAGATATCTCCTCGGCCCCCAGAAACGCCAGTTTCTTGGCGCCTTTTATTGCCGCCATGAGTAGGCATCCTCCACTTATTGACCGTCTTTTCGATTCAAAAGAGCATCCTGTGAACGGCCCATATTCGTTTATTTTTTATGATCCTAACAGCAACCCGGTGCGCGTCGAAATTGACGACCGTGTTCCAGTGGACACAAACATGGAACCGAAGTTTACACGAGTCCCGAAACGGTCATGGTATCCGCTATTGCTGGAGAAGGCCTACGCGAAGTTTGTTGGTGGGTACTCCCGGCTTGATCAGTGCACACCGCATGAAACGTTGCGGGATTTGACGGGTCGCCCGGTGCTTCACATCCCTCTTGACGATAAACTGGCGGAGGCTGCCAACACGGGCGATTTTAGGTCGGTGAAATTCTGGGGTGGCGTTGCGAAGGATCTGGAGCGCGGTGATCTCATTACGTGCATGTCTAACGTGGATGCTGGGGACGGCATCCATCCGCTGTGCAGTTATGCCCTCTTCGCGGTTATTGAAACCGTGAAGGAGTCAAATGATCCCGCAGACATTGTGATAAAGCTGCACAACTGCTACTTTGATGAGCCTTTTTATAGTGGACCTCTCAACCGGAACGACGGAAGCTGGAAAAAAGAATTGAGGGACGTTTGCGGCTCTGATCCCTCAGAAGAGGAGTTTTTGTACCTGCCACAGCCTGTGTTTTTAAATAATTTCTCAAGCATGCAGCGATGCCACATTAACTGCGGCGACCGCTTGAGTTCTTCAGGTGAATGGAATGAGTGTACGTCAGGAGGCAATCCAAAGTTTACGACCTTCCGAAACAATCCGATTTATTTGGTGGAGAACAAATCCTCTCGTCCAGTGAGAATTCTGGCTGAATTACGTCACCAAACGCCGTCCTTTTCAGATAGTGATGGCTTGAACCACTACCACCAGACGGGATTGGTGTTGATGCAATCTGTACATGCCAAGATGGCACCGACTCCGCTCATCACAAGTAGCACACACCGGTTTATTCAAAAGGGTATGATGCTGGACGCGAGGGAGGTATGCTCGCAAATGGACCTTCCACCCAGTACGACATGTTATCTTATCCCGTACACCATGAAGCGTGGCTGTCACGGTAAGTTCAATATTTCTGTTTATCCCGGGATGGCAAAGGTGACGTTGACACCGTTGCGATACGCCGGCCTCAAGCGCGAACCATTGATGACAAACGTGGTGATTCCCTGTGGAAATGATGAGGGTACACGTGTTGACTTCTTGTTGAATGATCCGTGTGATGTTCATGTACTGCTTCGCCAAATTCAAATAAGCGATCCAGTGTCCGTGAAAAATGGCGATATTGTTGCGGAAGAGGAGGTTATGCTTCAGGTTTACAACGAATATGGTATTAATTTGGCGACCACAGCAAATCCGAGCAGTGCCCGTGAACAGGCGCTTATTTTTCGTGCGCCACAGCTTGGACGCTATTCGCTCAGAATGGTTTGCTCAAGCAAGTCTAAATCTGATACGTGTCCTTGTCTTCTTCTTATTTGGGTGGCGAAGGAAATTGAGATTGATTTTATTCCTGTCCCACCTGATTCGAAACCGCTTGGGCTGCAGGCACGCTTTCCAATGATTCCAAGGAGTGCTCCCAACGCTTTTCGCACGGGCAGTCGCGAGCGTGCCTATAGCCGGGACCGTTCAGTGCGTCGCAGCGACTCCTTGCCGCCCATCCAGGGTGCAGTCCGCGGAGGGCGTGGCAGCCAGGCGAGTTTCATACCGCCGCGACGCCCAACTGGGGTCTAAGTTTTTAATAGGGAGGATGTCTCATATTTTCTCCCCTCATTGTTATAGTTTTACTTATAGAAGTGTGCATATAAAAAATTTAAAAATGGCTATGCTAAAAAAAATGAAAAAGAAAAGAAAAGTTATTATTATTATTTTTTTTTTACTTTTCATTTTTTATTTTGGCTCCGGTCAGGCCTTTCATGTTGCCTTTGAGGGCGAGAGTGTGGGCAGAATAATACAACCATATGCTTTTATAAGGAATTGCCTGTTTTTTTTTTTTTTTTTTTATTTGGGGGGAGGGGGGGTTATTTGGGACGTTTTTTTGTTGCTGTTGTCATTGTTTTTTTTTTTTTGAGAGGAGTGGTGAGTAGGAAAATATGATGAACAAACCGCCCACCTTTCTTTTCTTTTCTTTTTTATTTATTTATTTATTTAATTTTTTTGTCTGTGGGGAGGGAAAAGGGATTTTGATTTGCGTTTATTATTGAAGAAATTCTTTACTATGTATGTATATATGCATGTATTTAAAAGTATATGTGAAATAAAAATATATTATACGGAAATTGACAGATGCAAAAACTACAGACACCAGAATGGGCGGATATATTTATGTGCGGATATGTTGATGTATGTACGTACACATAAGGGTTTGGGGATTTCCTGTGTATACAGTACAGCTACGTTCCATATTCTGCGTATTCTCATATGGTCGTTCCTTATTTATTTATTTATTATTATTGTTATTTTGTGTGTATGGGTACGTGTGCAATGAGAGGCTTTTTCTTTTACATTTACCCCCCCTTTTTTTTTTTTTTCTTGTTGTTGTTGTTGTTTTGTTTATGTGAATAGTGAATTGTTTTGTGCAATCGTTTATCATGGATGCCATTTTTTTCTCTTTGATTTGTGTATATGTGCCTGCAGACCACTTACAATTATGTAATGGAATGAAAAAAAGAAAAAGAAAAGAAATAATAAAAAAGAAAAGAAAAGAGTGAGGAGTTTGACAGGAGAGAAAACATCATTTTTTTTATTTTTTTTTTATTTTTTTTTTATTTTTTTTATTTTATTTTTTTTTTATTTTTTTTTTTTGGTTAACGCAAATATTTTTTTGTTTGTTTGTTTGCTTCTGAGGCAGAGAAGGAAAGGGACAGATTTGGGTGGTGCGGATAATGCTCCGGGTGAAGGAGGAAGAATGAAATGCCTGGACGAGATGGGGACGCGCAATGCCTACAACAAGAAGATTAAAAAAAAAAAAAAAAGATGCACAAGTGCATTTTCCTCTTGGCGCTCACGCAATAACGTATGAGAGCTGCGTATCTGCACTACACTCAGCACATGGGTGAAGATTTGGGGAAACTTCATCCTTGTCTTTCGTGTGTATGCGTGTTTACAAATGCCCATGCGGCTATATATATATGGAGAGAGAGAGAGAGAGAGGGAGGGGAGAAGAAATCAGGCGGGTTTGGGAAAGGGAATTGTGCTTTTTGCTCAGTGACATGGCAGAGGGGAAGGCGGTTGAACATTTTTTGTTGATTTTACTCTTTGTTGCGATAAGATGTCTTGCGGTCATATATGCACTGGGGTGGCGGGGGAGACAAGATGCCTTGCTAGGGGACAGGCGCCTGTTGTTTCTTCCACCGTCGCCAAGTTCCACAGGATGTGGAGTACTGTTTTCACTCTGCCAGCGTTCATCGTCGCTGTCGGCGCTCCGTTTTTCTCGAGCGCCCACGTCCCACCAGTTTTTTTTTTTGTTGTTGTTGTTGTTCTTGTTTTATGCTTTCTTCCTTGTGTGTCTGTGCGCGTGCTCTTCATGTGTTGCGTTGGCAGTTCAGTGTGCTTCACGGCCCACTCGACACCCAACTGGGCCCATAGACCCGCATTCAGTCACGTCAACAGGCTCTCATTTTTAACTTCTTTGCTTTGCGGTTTCATTCACTTCGGAGGAAACAACAACAACAAAAAAAAAAAAAATTAGAGTTTCCGCCTTCTTCCCGCTCCCTACGAGGGACATTTACGACTGCTCCTCCCTCGCCCTTTGAGCGTTCGTGGGTGGGACGGGGAGTTCATATTTATTTTATTTTATTTTTTGGCCCATTCTCATTGTTTTATGCTTGATGCACACAGTCACGTGCATCACCACGCGGTCTACACTCTTCAGTGGCTTGTAAGAGCTGGCGAGTTACGCGGAAGACGTCATTAATGCCGACTGCCACCTTGCCGTTCCTCTTCTTATTATTATTATTGCTTTTTTAATGGTCCTTGTGAGTAGAGGTAGGAGTCTCCAAAGAGCGCGAACGCACGCAGACTCAGAAGTTGAAAAAAAAAAAGGAAATAAATTGCACATTACGCTTATTCTTCAAGGAGATTGCTGTCTGCTTTAGGAACATAATTTGCCGTGTTTCTAAAGTTACGTGCCAGTTCTTTTTAATCCAACAAGCGATAGGGGCAACTCTCTTATTAAACATATTGGTACACAATGGCGGTAGCAGTTACTGCTGAAGCTCCAGACAGCGACAAGGTGTTCCATGACACCGTCTTCATGGAAAAAAACAAGCATATCTCCGACCAGTGGGTTCGCATTGCCGAACTGTACCCAGACGGCATCAGCCAGCCTCTCCTTCCAGCGGAATTTTCCCGTGAGCAGTTCGGACAGGGCAATCACTACGAATGCTTCATGCTCACAGCCCTGTCCACTCTGGTGCGTTTCCCCAGCGTAATCCAGAACTGCTTCGTCTCCAAGCACGTTCGACGTGACGGGCGTTACACGTTCCAGTTTTTTCGTGGCAGGGAGTGGGTGAAGGTGGAGATTGACGACCAAATCCCACTGGAGGGGGACGGGGAGCTTTACATTCGCTCGCCCACGGGGTACTGGTGGCCCCTGCTCCTTGAAAAGGCCTATGCAAAGTTTTATACCGGCTACGAGAATCTTGAGGGCTGCACACTGCAGGAGACGTACCACGACCTGACTGGCAATCCCGTGCTCAACATCCCCATTGACGCGAAGCTTGCCAAGGCCGCTGGAGCGGACGTAACGGAGGGCCACTACTGGCTGGATTTGGCGCTGAAGATTCAATCCGGACAGTTCGTGGCCTCTGTATTAACCAAGGACATGGAGACTGAGAGTATGGGTATTCAGCGCGAGCAGCAGTATGGTGTGCTCGAGATCTTTTCGATGACAGGCACATCGTCTGTGAACGACATTGTTATCCATTTGCACAATCCCTTCGAGGATGAGGAGTTCATCTACACAGGTCCCCTGAACAGCAAGGATTCACAGTGGACGCCCAAGTTACGCGCCAAATACGGTGTGGACGATGAACGCTCCCTCTTTCTTCCACTCAGCACATTTATGAAGATTATTAATTCCATGCAACTGTGCTATGTTTCCACGATAGATGGCGATGCCACATACTTTGATGACGAATGGAAAGGTGAGACCGCAGGCGGTAACCCCACATGTGTTACATGGCGCAAAAATCCCCTATATAGTGTCAGAAACACTGGAAAAAAATCGCTGCGGCTCGTGGTGATGATCAAACAAGAGGATCAACGACGGTTTATTACTAGTGTTGGTAAGTTGAAATACCTTCATTGCGATGCAATCGTTGTTCAAAATACAAGTGCCAATGCAATACCCACCCATATCGTCACTGGCAACAACCACAAGCCCATTTGCAAGAGCTTGTTTCTGAATTCTCGTGAGGTGGCGAATGCCATTACGGTTCCCCCTAATTCTCTATGTTATCTTGTGCCCTCATGCATGTCAAAGGGATCTGAATCAAAATTCACCATTGCCCTGTATCGCATGGTTGGGGAAGAGTACAGCAGTCTCACGATCAAAAAGCTTAGCGTTCCCGAGATGGATTGGGACCATCCTACTGAGGGGCACGTGGAGTTGGAGCAAAAGGAAAAGGATCGTGTGGACTTCTATGTTGACCAAGAAACCGACGTCCACATACTGATGCATCAGGAAAAGCCGTATTCCAGTGCGACTGGCGGCGATGCCATGGCCCAGGACTATATGGGCATGTACCTGTACGACGACGCGGACCGCAAAATTGGTGGTGTGCACGCTGCAACAAACTTCAGGGAAACAGGCATCGTCTATCACCTTCCCCGAAGCGGCCGCTACGCTCTCTCCGTCACATGTCCACGTGCGAAGGGAAAGGTGCCCGCGCTCATCACGATTGTCGCCTCCTATTCAGCCAACAGTCGTCTCGTCGAAGCCCCAGAGGATGCAGGCATGTTTGAAGATGAGGACGATGACATCGACGAGGGAGAGGAGTCTGCGGCACGGAATAACCCCATCGACTACATGCCCATCAATATGCCTCCGTCAAAGATTACGGAGCTTCCTGACAGCACAACGCCGTTTGAGGACAAGCGGTTTATGGTCGACAACAAGATTATCACGAATGATCCATGGATCCACATTGGTGACTTGTATCCGGAGGGCAAGACACTGCCGCTTCTTCCCGATAAACTTAGCCGTGACCAGTTTGAGCAGGGCGAGCACTTCGAGTGCTGCTGCCTGACGGCCTTCGCGACACTTGTGGATCACCACCCCGATGTACTCCGCAACGTGTTTGTGACAAAGGAGGTGCGAAAGGATGGTCGCTACACCTTCCAGTTTCACAGGTATGGCCAGTGGGTGAAGGTCGAAATCGACGACCGTATTCCGCTGACGAAGCAGCAGGCCTTGTTCTGCCGCTCCCCCACACGGCACTGGTGGCCTCTGCTGTTGGAGAAGGCGTGCGCCAAGTTCTACACATTGTACCAGAACCTCGAGGGGTGCACACTGCAGGAGCTGTACTACGACTTTACTGGTTGTCCCGTGATGAACATTCCGACCGACCTGAAACTCGCGAAGTCTGCCATGTATTCAGTTGACGACCCGGAGTTTTGGCTTGACCTTAATGAAGATTTGAAGAACTGCGCCTATGGAGCTACTGCACGTTCAGGGATCGGAAGCAATTTGGGAATTCAAGAAGACCAGACGTATGGTATTCTTTCTGTCATCTCCACAAGAAATTCGGTTAGCCCCGAGCTTTCGGACTTGTTGGTTATGATTTACAATCCGTTTGTTGAGGCCGTCTACACGGGTCCTATGAACAATGAGGATATACGTTGGACCCCGGAATTGCGTTCCATGCACTCTCCTGAGCAACGGGATACAATCTACATGCCCGTTGGTATGTTTCTTGAGACTTTTTCCAGCATAGAGAAAGTTCTGATTCGTGGTGTGGCGTTACCTGGCTGGCATTTCAACAGCGAGTGGGGTGAGGGCACGAATGGCGGCAACCCTACTCTTGTGACATGGCGCGAGAATCCACTTTATGTGGTGCGAAACAATTCTGAGGAGCCATTGCAGATCATGGCCATGATTGGTCAGCCGGACCAACGACACAAGCTTCACCTATTGCCACAACAGGAGTTAGATTATATTCAATGCGGTCTGGTGCTCTCGCAGTGCACATCCAGCAGCCACCTGGCGACCTATTTGGTGACCGGCAACAACCACCGAATTGTGCACAAGGGTCTTTTTATTGACTCCCGCGAATCGGCAAACCTTGTTACGGTGCCTCCCAATTCTCTCTGCTATCTTGTTCCGAGTGCCATGTTTCGCGAAAAGAGCAAATTTTTGCTTTCGTACTGGTACCAGAAGCCGGCTGATGAGAAGCAAATGAAGCTTGTGCGACTGAACGTTGACGTTGCGCGTCACCTTCCTGCCATTGAGCATCTCGAGTTGAGGAGCAGGGAGAAGGACCGTGTGGACTTTCTTGTTGATGTTCCCACCGACATCCACATTCTTCTGCAGCAGGAGAAGCCGTTTAGATCGTCCAATGGCGGTGACGCGATGGCCGAGGATTTCATTGGCATCTATCTTTACGACGGCGAGGACAAGCGCATTCAAGGCGTTACATCAGCGACAAACTACCGCGAGATGGGCATTGTGCATCATCTCCCTGCCTCTGGCCGGTACGCTCTCTGCGCCACGTGTCCGCGTGGCAATGGCGTTGTGCCGTGCAAGGTGGAGGTTGTCGGTGTGGAGTCGGCA
>NW_001849559.1:315795-317064 GCF_000209065.1 Trypanosoma cruzi
GAGACCCCAAAGTTCCACCCAGATGGAGGTGGAACGTGCGAAGCTGAAAGAGCGTGACCCCGTGAGTAATGCCTACCGCATCCGCGATCTAGAGGAGAAGCTGAACGTGCGGGCGCAGGAACTGGCGCAGAGGGTACTTGAAGAGGATCTCAAAGGCATTGACACGGAGCCCGAGGATGTGCCACTTGTGCTGCTTCATCCGCACAAGGACCCTGAGTTTGCTTCGTTTCTTCCTGACCTTCGCCGTCTCAAAAAGAACTCTGGGCGGAACGCCGCGCCAATCTCGGCTGTACAGAACAAGATGAACGATAGGGTGCATGAACTGGCGAGGGAAATGATTACTGAGGGCCGGAATTCCCTTGATTCCGAACCGGAAGGTGTGCCACTTGGGTATCTTCCACTTGACACGGACAAACAGTTTGGCGAGCTGGAGAAGAAGCTGTATGCCCTGCAGGCAGCGCCACGGCGGAATGACGGTGCTATTGCGAATCTGAGGGAACGGCTGAATGACCGTGCCCACGAGCTGGCAAAGGAGAAGATTCAGGGTGACCGCGGCTTCCTGGAGCCGGAGCCGGAGGGCATTCCGCTTTCCGACCTTCCCCTCGACTCGGATGAGAAGTTCCACAAGATGGAGACGGAGCGAGCCAAATTGAAAGAGAATCCTGCGAAGAATGCAGATGCGATAGCTCGTATGGAGAAAGACCTCAATGATCGTGTCCACGAGATGGCGAAGGAACTCAAGGAGGAGGTTCGTGCCTTTTTGAACACCACATCCTACGGCATCTCGAAGGAGCTTCTGCCTCTTGACAAGGACCGCAACTTCCAGGGCATGGAGCAGCAGTTACGAAAGCTTGGGCGCAACTCTCGCCAAAATGCGGCTGCTATTGAAAGTCTTCGGGAAATGTTGCAAGACCGTGCCGATGAGCTGGGCCTGCAGATGCTAAGGGGTGATCGTCCCAAGTATCTTGAGCCTGAATACGATGGCGTTGAGCCTGTGGATGTTCCTGTCGATGATGACAAGGTGTTTACCGAGTTGGAGCTTGAGCGGGCCATTGTGAAGGCAAAGGATCCCCAGTCGATCACCGATAAGATTGAAGAGCTGGAGGGGAAGCTGAGGGATCGTTTTCACGAGCTGGCGAAGGAGCGCATCAGGCGAGATCGGTTGTTTTTGGACTCTGAACCCGAGGGCATTCCTCTTGAGAGTGTTCCGCTCAATGACGACGCGGATTTTAGGCGTCTGGAGGGGCAGCTTCGGAAGCTCTCTCGTGA
>NW_001849559.1:317164-353213 GCF_000209065.1 Trypanosoma cruzi
CCCGCATCACTCACCAGAGGAGGTGGCCAAGTTGGAAGATGCGATGAACGACCGCGCGCGCAGGCTAGCCAAGGCCATTCTTGCGAAGAACCGTGGCTTCCTTGACCCTGAGCCGTGTGGCGTGCCCCTGGCGGAGTTGCCGCTTAACACGGATGAGGAGTTCAACAAGCTTGCGGCGGAGCGCTACCGGCTGAAGCGAAGCAACAAAAAGGACAATAATCCCGAAGTGAAGGGGATTGAGAATGAAATGAATGATCGTGTGCATGCACTTGCAAGAGAGCACCTTCGAAAGGCACGGGCCTTCTTGAATCCCGAGCCCGAAGGTGTGCCACTGGAAGATGTACCACTTGGCCGTGATCCCAAGTTTCTTGACATGGAGCGTGGCCTCGCAAGGATGCGCAATGATCCGAATGCCTCCGCCGAAACGTTGAGTTCCCTCGAAGAAGATTTGAACGTGCGTGCGCATGAGGTTGCAAGGGAGTTTCTCAAAAAGGAAAGGGCCTATCTCGACCCCGAGCCCCTCGGCGTCCTCGTGGAAGATCTTCCTCTCAATCACGACCCCATTCTTAACGCCTTGGAGCGCAAGCGCCGTGAGCTCAAAAAGGACCCTAAACGAAATGGGGATTTTATTCGTGGATGTGAAGACGATATACATGACCGTGTGAGGGCGATTGCGAAGGAGTTTCTGGACAACGAGCGTCGGTTCCTTGATCCAGAGCCCGAGGGCGTCTTGCTTCGTTATTTGCCTCTGAATCTTGACAAGAAATTTCGATTACTTGAATTGAAGCGACGTGAAAAGCTTCGTTTACCCTTGTTGAAAAATGAAGTTCATTCTTTAAGAAGACTTGAGAGGAAAATGAACGATCGAGCCCATGCATTGGCAAAAGAAATTTTATCGAGGAACCACGCATTTCTCGATCCTGAACCCCTTGGTGTACCGCTTGACGATTTGCCGCTGAATACCGATGAGAAATTCCGTCGTATTGATGAAGTATTGTGCATTCATACCATGGATGCGCATATGGATCAGTCGACGTGGAAAGAGCTTCAAAATGAGTTAGATGGCCGTGCTTTTGAGTTGGCAGGAGAGCTACTGAACGAAGAACGTTCTTTTTTACCTTTATCGCCTTTTGGGATTCCATTGGAGGAGCTTTCTTTAAACAATGACTTGCCACTGCGCGCCATTGAGCGTGCAAGACGAGCAAAACGTGGCCAAATGCTTGATGATGCGGAGGAAAAGCAGATGATGTTTGAACGTGTTTTAAAGATTGCGGACGGTGTTTTGGCGAGCGATCGTGAGTACTTACAGCCTAATCCTTGGAAAGTTTCTTTGACGCAACTTCAACTAGACAGAGACGATGCGTTTCATTCACTTGAATTGGAGCGACGCAGACTGAAGAAGAACCCGGCGGCAAACAGCGATGAGATCCAAAACATTGAGAATGCATTGAATGATCGGGAATTGCGGCTGGCCGAAGAATTTATTCAAAATGAACGTGCATTTCTGGAGCGAGAGCCGGAGGGCGTACCCTTGGAACTGTTGCCTCTTGACTCGGATAGTACTTTCCATGAAATGGAGTTGGAGCGGCGGCAACTACGGCAAAATCCAAAAATCAGCGAAGAAGTAATAGAAGAATATGAAGAAAAGATGCGGGACCGTGTACGCGCATTGGCACTTGAGTACCGCGGCTGGCAAGACGAGGAATTCCATGAATCGAATAAGCATATGGCGGAGGAGTGGCCACGTATCTGTGAGCTTTACCCAGAGGGTATCCGTGATCCGGTGGTGCCGGAGAAAACGCTTCCATCACAAGTTTCTTCTGCACCACTTGAACTGGGATATTTGGCTCCATTCATTGCCGCCATGAGTAGGCATCCTCCACTTATTGACCGTCTTTTCGATTCAAAAGAGCATCCTGTGAACGGCCCATATTCGTTTATTTTTTATGATCCTAACAGCAACCCGGTGCGCGTCGAAATTGACGACCGTGTTCCAGTGGACGCAAACATGGAACCGAAGTTTACACGAGTCCCGAAACGGTCATGGTATCCGCTATTGCTGGAGAAGGCCTACGCGAAGTTTGTTGGTGGGTACTCCCGGCTTGATCAGTGCACACCGCATGAAACGTTGCGGGATTTGACGGGTTGCCCGGTGCTTCACATCCCTCTTGACGATAAACTGGCGGAGGCTGCCAACACGGGCGATTTTAGGTCGGTGAAATTCTGGGGTGGCGTTGCGAAGGATCTGGAGCGCGGTGATGTCATTACTTGCATCTCTAACGTGGATGCTGGGGACGGCATCCATCCGCTGTGCAGTTATGCCCTCTTCGCGGTTATTGAAGCCGTGAAGGAGTCAAATGATCCCGCAGACATTGTGATAAAACTGCACAACTGCTACTTTGATGAGCCTTTTTATAGTGGACCTCTCAACCGGAACGACGGAAGCTGGAAAAAAGAATTGAGGGACGTTTGCGGCTCTGATCCCTCTCGTGTTGATCACTTGTTCATGCCCCTCTTGACTTTCCTGAATAATTTCTCAAGCATGCAGCGATGCAATATTAACTGCGGTGATCGTCTCACTGCTGTCGGTAAGTGGAATAGAAAGACTTGTGGAGGCAATCCAAAGTTTACGACCTTCCGAAACAATCCGATTTATTTGGTGGAGAACAAATCCTCTCGTCCAGTGAGAATTCTGGCTGAATTACGTCACCAAACGCCGTCCTTTTCAGATAGTGATGGCTTGAACCACTACCACCAGACGGGATTGGTGTTGATGCAATCTGTACATGCCAAGATGGCACCGACTCCGCTCATCACAAGTAGCACACACCGGTTTATTCAAAAGGGTATGATGCTGGACGCGAGGGAGGTATGCTCGCAAATGGACCTTCCACCCAGTACGACATGTTATCTTATCCCGTACACCATGAAGCGTGGCTGTCACGGTAAGTTCAATATTTCTGTTTATCCCGGGATGGCAAAGGTGACGTTGACACCGTTGCGATACGCCGGCCTCAAGCGCGACCCGCTTGTCGTGGATTTTGTGCTGAAAAGTGGTCTCAATAGCTCTTTCCGTGTGTCTTTGCAAGTGAGTGATCCGTGTGATGTTCATGTTTTATTGGGGCAGGTGAAGCGTCGTCGAAATGTACATCCTCTTGTTGATTTTCTAGCCGATGACGCGGTGAAGTTAACTGTATTTGATAATTATGGCATAAAACTGGCGTCTACAGGGGATGCAACGAATGCTCGTGAACAGGCGTTGGTGTTGCAACTTTCCAAAACTTGTTTGTTGAATTTTGTGGCAGAGCGAGTGAACCGTAAAGGAGGCGGTGACTGTCCCTGCGTGTTGTATTTCTTCACTCCGCCCAAGATTCTGGCGAAAATTGTTTCTTTGCCCCCTCTCAATCCCGTAGCGGCCAAGCCCGGCGTCGCTGGCGGTGGATGGACACCGCGTGGCGTCTCTACGAGTTCCTGCGAGTCCGCTGATTTTCAGAATTAGCGTACCGCATGATTTTTTTTTTTTTTTTTTGGTGAGTGTGTGTGCATATAGTGTATAAGAAGTAAAATGAGACGGGTATTTGTCTCATCATGATGTGGAGATTGTCTTACATTGTTTGGATGTCATTGTAATTGTCGCGAAGTGCAAATAAACGTGTCAAAAGGAATACGAAATGGAAATAATATCACTTTCTTCTTTTTTGCATTTTTATATATAAAGGCGTCATTGTTTCCAGGTTGCCTTTATTTTATTTTTTTATTTTTTATTTTGCTTTGTTTTTTTACTTCTGGTTGATTATTTTGATGATTACATGTTTTTTTTTTTTTTTTTTTTGCCGTTTTCGTATTTTATAAACGGGAGGTTTCCACTTGACATCAAATTGTGGGAATTTGGCAGCTTAGGGAATGCACGCCGTGGCTTTACATTTGCAAAAGGAAAAAGACCGATATTTGCTGCCGTGTGACAAAAAGAGGGGGCGATGTACATAAATGAGAATTGGTTCTTGTTGTCTAAAATAATGAAGCGCAAATGGCGTCACTTATTGAATCATTTATGCCAGTTGTCATGCATGTAGTTTTGTTTTTGTAAGTTACTTATGACTGTATTGTGATGTGTATATTTATTTATTTATTTATTTATTTATTTATTATTATTTCTGCCTCAATCCAACACAGTGTGTTTTTCCAAGGAACATAATTTTATTTATTTTTTATTTTTCGGTGTTTTTCGCCACACATCTGTCGATTTATTTTGTGTATATTCCATGAACGATCTGCACACGACTGTTGTTGACATCGTTGCGTCTCCTTTGGGGAATCGCCATCTGTCATGGTACCGTCTCTGATAGGTGGAAAGCCGTCAGTTACGGGAGTGGGGGGAGCAGATGGCGGAGAGAAGATGTCACGTTGTCTTTCCGACCTCAGTTAGCATGTAGGCGTAATGGAACGTTTTGTGGAATATCTATGTATGTATGTATGTATATTTAACCTTACCACGATAATACGGTTCTGCCTTTTTTGTGCCTATGTCTTTTACTGCCAATTGTACAGGCTTTACTTATTATTGTTGGCTGATGTTGGGGGCGGGGCTCGCTTCTATTTTTTTTTTTTTTTTTATCTTATATTATTGCCGCTTCCCTTCCTGTGTGGCTTTCATGCATTTCTGGGTTGACACCACCAGCTCTGTGGTATTGTGGCTGCGTGATTGTTTGGGTGTGACGAAACAAACAGAAGAAAAGGAGGAGGAGGCGGCGTCGCGTCATGGCGGCTGCGGATGTCGGTTTCTTATTGCACGCAGTGTTGGGCCCACTGACGAATTGCTCTGAAGAGACACGATGAGAGGGGGAGGGGAAGAAATGGCCTGTCATTTTGCAACAAGAGAAATGGGCGAAGGGAACAAACGAATAGTTCCGTTGAAACAACCGTGGAGGGTGCTATTTATTTATTTATTTATATTTTTTTTTTTGTGTGTGTGCCATTTCTTTGGAATTTGTCTTTTTCTCGTTTGTTTTTTTCTTATTTTTTCTTTCTTTTCTTTTCGTCAAATGATGATGCGCTCACGGTTGCAACGACTGTGTGTGTCTGTTTCTGTATGTGCGTTACTCGTGCACTTTAGGGGGTCGGTTACAAAAGGAAGGAAGTGGAAGGAAAAAAACAAGGGAAGGGATAGTGGAGGGCCGTGAGAATAAAAAAAGAAGGCTGTAAACTCGTGTGTGACGTGGGCACTCCGTGAAGGAATTATCTGTTTCCTCCCTCTAAAGGGCAGAAGCGTGTGTGTCGGCTGGTGGGAGCGGAAGAAGGACGAGCAAAACAACCTGAAAATAAAGGAAGGTAGCAGGAATTTATTTTCAGGAGGCGATTTGGAACAAAAGGGTGGAGGGTACGTGGAGTGAAAAGGAATCTTCTCGCGCAGTCGTAACACCCAGCGAAGAACACGTTTGGTAAGAAGGAAGAGAGGACCTCAGGAGCTTGAAATGGAGCAGATGCATGGGCGTGCAGTGGGGGAGGGTGGCGCCATGGCGTACACATTTCAGCATCCACCCCAGGGTTTTATTCGTCCACAGTACCGGGATCCAGCGGGATCTCGAGGACGCAAACAGTACGCAAATATTATGCATGACCGTCGTGTGTACAGAGGGAACACCTACGCCGCGACGCCAATTTCCACACATGCTATGGAGGAACAAGCACGGGAAGAACGCGAACTTGTTCGACGCAAAAAAGAGATGGCTCAGCGAGCGGCGTCTATTAAGCGACGTAAAGAGATGGATCTTGCCCAACGGCGACTTGCGACACCCCCACCCGTAGACGGTCGACAACACATAGAGGTGCAGACGGAAGAGTTTCTAGAGGAGCTCAAGGACGAGGTGGAGGTGGTGACGCAGGAAACGCAGACTGACCCCATGCTTGATCGTCCGGCAACTCCCAAGTACGTACCCGTCAAGTCTGGACGTGACGCCGAGTCGCAGATCAACGAGGGTGACTTGTTTCACTTTGATGACGCTGTTGATCCGATACTCGACGTAATGGTCGGTAAGACGTTGGAACAAGCGATGCTGGAAGTTCTTCAGGAAGAAGAACTGGAGTTGCTAAGGCAACAGCAGCTGGACTTTGAACAGCGACGCAAGGAGGAGCTTCTAGAGGCACAACGTCTTGAGGCCCGTGAAAAGCGTTTGTTTGAAGAAAAGGAGCGTCGTAAGAAGCAGGAGATTGAACGCATCAAGCGCGAGAAGGAGACGCGTGAGAAGCTCCAGGCAAGACAGTTTGCCAAGGTATACCTCATGAATCTTGAGAACCGGGTTTTTGCACGGCTGCAGGATGAGGGCTGGTTCCGCGATCGCGTCGTGCATGAGGTGGAGTTTGACTTCTTCCCGTGGTTAATGGAGGAGGTAGAGGAAGTTCTGGCGAAGAAGCGGCAGGCCCGTGTTCTGGTGGATGATCTCATTCGGCAGGTAGTTACCATGCAGCTGGAGAGCTAAGCAGCGGGAATGGGATGACACACAGAAACACACAACAAAAAAGAGAAAAAAGAAAAAAGATGCTCAAAAACAAAAAGAAGAGAAAGGGGCAAAAATACACAGCAGCGGTAGCAACAGAAAGAAAGGGAGAAGCGAAGGAAGGGGGCGGGGGCTGAGTGTGATGAGTTACTGCTACGTTGTATTTATCTCCACCTATATATATATATATAGAAAACGAGGTGGAATTTTGCTTTACACAGATCTCTCACTTTCTTTTTGTTTGACGTTTTTCATGGAGCTGCAACTCCGACATGTAACGAGAATTGATGTACCACAATGTTTTTTTTTTCTTTTATTATTATTTTTTTGCTTCTTTTTTACTCCATGCGAAATGTATGCATTTGCTTTGTGTGTGTGTGTGTGTGTGTGTGGAATTATGTGTGGTGCATTTTGTTAAGACTTTTTTTTTGTTGGTGTTTTTTTAGTTTTTTTTTTTTTTTTAGCTGGGAGCTTTTGGTCAGTTCCATTGGATACTTGAGACGTATGGCGTTTTCTAGTGGTCGTTCTTCCTCAACCGATTCCTCTTCCTCCTCATTGCTGTACCGTCTTGGGGAGGAAGGGGAGGCGGAGACCCTCGCCCCACATTTTGAGCTCACAACGATTATGCACGAGCTGGAAGAGCCCATTCTTTCCATGGACTCCCAGTGCGATGTCATGGCATTGCTGGGAGAGAAGGGTCGACTGGTGGTGCGAGACACGGTGCAGGACATTAAACCTCTTACTGCGGCCATTCGCAATCCGTACCGGGTGTTTCTTGACCCCACGGGCTCACACACACTCGTCGCTGCTACGGATGGAGAGATGTATTACTTTTCCTCGCGACAGCGCAAAGTGTCGGGCCATTTTTTATTGCAGCATCGCGCTGGAGCACGGGATGGAGCAATGACGGTAACCTCGGCGCCACTTCTGACGACGAGCAACAACGTTGCCGAATGTGTCTGCTGGCTGCCTGTTAAAAAAACGAAGGAACCAAATCTTACGACAACGAAAGTGCATTGTCTTGTAGGCACAAAACTTGGAGGTTTTGTTTTTGAGGTGAAAATAGATGTAGGTGGAGATGGTGCTGTTAAGGCTTCATGTCGGCAATGTTTGCAACTACCCGCGGGTGAATTTCAGAGCCCATTGGCCTCCATTCAAGTTGAGCGTGTAAATAGTCTGTGGCTAATTTTTTTCTCTACGGCCGCGCGATTGTACCGTGCGGAGGGTGAAGCGTCTTGCCCGATAGATTTAATTGAGAAGGTGGCAAAAGAGCCTGAGATACTGCATATCCGTGAGTCCAGCGCTACCTCCGACGTATCAGCGCGGGGCGCCGTTGTGTTGTACCAACCTGGTGTGGGCATGCCGGCACAATCCTACGCATGGACCAGTACATCGGGTATTGTGCATGGTTTGATGAACCGTTCTATCCATCATGATCTTTCAAAGAGTGAGGCTGCCATCTTCGGGTGGAGCGGTGCGACTGCGGTGGTGAACGAGCAACTTCTTGCACTGACAAAAGTAAAGCAACCTCCGCATGATGCAGGGGCTTTTTCTTCTTCCTCTTCAAGTAGTCATGCGCTTCCACAGACAAAAATGCCGATGGAATTGGCACTTACGGCGTTTCACATGATTCTGCTTTACAATGACCGTCTTGTTGTGTTGAATCACCCTGCAGGTCTCACATGGCGAGGCTCGTCCTCAACGTTACACGGGGACTGCCCGTATGCATGTGAAATAGAGGAACGCATACGATTTGACCCCTTTCGCGCCACGAGGAAACTTCCGGAGTTGCGTGGAATCGTGCGAGACACGGCGGCACGCAAGATTTACATTTTTGGAAAAAATATTTTGTGGGAGCTTCAGGTGGAACAAGAACATCGACAGCAGTGGTGGTTGTTTTTGTATCGAGCAGTGAACCGCAATGAGTCACTCCCATTAAGAAAGCGTTTTTTCCAAGCCGCATACAATATTAGCAAATATCGTGCGTCCAGCAAAAATATTGTTCAGTTACTTCGGGGTAAATTTCTTCTTCAGATTGGAGCCATTCAATACGCAACGGATATTTTGGCCGACTGCGATCGCTTTGAAGACATTTACGACCTTCTGGTCTCTCTAGGCAATTACAAGGTATTGCAACTCTACGTGGAGAAGCGATACAAACTTTTGTCCAAATATGCTTTGGATACACCTGTAATGCAGACCCAACTGGCATGTCTTTTTGCCCTTATTTTGATGCAACGGCTGAACGGCATTACACGAAGTGAGGTGAGTGAGAAAACGAGTGTGGAAGCAACCGCGAGTCTAAATACATTCATTGAACAGACTATAAAAGAAAAACCCGCCTTGTTTAAAAGGCGTTCATATAATGATCTTATCGCCCGCCTGTTGGAAGGACAAGGACAGCCCGAACTTGCTCTTTGCTTTGCAGAGAAGATCAAAAAGGCCCACTATCTCCTTACGTATTATGTTTCGCATGGGAATTACATCCAGGCGGCCGATGTTCTTTCAACGCTCGCACGGCGAACGGAGACACTTGAACTGTGGTACGAATTTTCTCCTGTTCTCATGAAAAAATGCCCGATTCGACTCACCACCGCCATGCTGCGTGTCGGGACACGCGACTCACAGGGAGGGGCGTATATGCTGCTACAACTGGAACGACTCATTCCGATTTTTATTCAGTACTCCCCAGAGATGAACGAGGACCCAGGCAATGGGGAACACCAAGTTATCATCTTCTTGGAACGCTGCATCAACAAATTTGACTGTGTGTCGACTGTTGTGCATGATTACTACTTGAGTCTTCTTGCGCAACATGATGGTGAGCGATTGGAGGAATTTCTTGAGTCGTCTCTTTTTTATAGTGTTGATTTTGCGTTGCGACGATGTTTGGAGGCCCGCAGATACCGGCAATGTGTCGGACTTTATCGTCGGTTACACCTCTATGAAGATGCCATACGCACGGCTTTAGAATGTTCTGATCCGACACATGGCACGGACGAGGAGTGGCCCGCCCTACGTGTTGCAAAAGATGTCCTTCGATCCCTTCCTAACAGTATGGAATCGTCAAAAGTAAAGAAACTTTGGCTTATTGTGGCACAGTCTGTGTTAGAGAAGGGCAACGCCCGCATGGCACTTAGTGTCGTGGAGGATTCTGGCGGTGTACTGAAGCTTGAGGATATTCTTGGGGACATTAGTGATAGTTTGGTTGTACAAGAATTTAAGGACTCCATATGTAAGAGTCTGGACGCCTATACATCCTCCATTGCAGCGTTGCGGGATCAACAACTCGAGGCAAGTCAAATATCCGAAAATCTAAAGCAGGAAATTGCCCAATTACAGGATCGGTTTGGATACATTACGGCTCGGCAACGATGCATGTTGTGTCACCGTCTCCTGTTACGAGGTTCTGCACCATATTTTATTTATCCCGATTGCCAGCATGCGGTACATGAGGCCTGTGCCGTCTCAAAGCTGGAGGAAATTGGCGGTCTGGAGGCTTTCCTTGCAGATGAGGGTTTGCCAAGACAATTTCTGGAGGGTGTGACTTCTACGAGTGACCTGGCACAAATGGAATGTGTTCTTTGCGGCGAGGCGTCTATAATTGAAATTGACATTCCCCTATTTGTCGAGGACCACTCGTGGTCCGTGGAGTAGTGAAAAGAGAGAGGCCCTTTCATCTCTTTTTTGTTGTTGTTGTTGTTTTTTGGGCGGTGGTGCCATTATTTGTATCGATGCCTTTTCGTGGGCCACCGAGTTTTTTTTTCTTTTGTTTGCTCTTTTTCGTTGTTGTTCTTGTTGTTTCTTTGTGTTATTTCCTTTTATCTATTTTTATTTCTTCTTTCTGGGGGGGTTATCCACCCGCTGTCTGCGCATGTGTTTATTTGTGTGATTTTGAAAAGTAGTGGACGGGATGAAGTTTTGGGTCAAAGCTATCACCGACGATAGTTTTCAGGAGCAACTCCTCGTGAAGGCGAGCAATTTGCCGGAGCTCACGAAAGAGCTCAGTAGACTTCTCAACACCCACGTGACGTGGATGTCCGTGTCAGACTTTCAAACCCAAGTGGTGGAGAAACTCAAAAGTGGTGTTGAAATCCTCCCAGTGAAAATTCTGACGTCTAAAATGGCGGGGCAGCCACACGATGGGGAGACGAGTTTTGTATGCTCAGAGCCATACACACAGCACGCAACACCAGCACAAGTTGACATCTCACAAACATCGAGCAAAGAAGACGAAGCTTGGCCGTTTTCGTCAAGAAGTCCTAGTCTTTCAGAGGCGGGAGTGGTTGCTCGCCCGTCTTCAGCAAGTTGGGCATTGCTTGATATTCCTCAGGTGGATCGCATTTGTCTCTTCCGCAAGGACATTGAACTGCTACTGCACCCTTCTTTTGGTGGAACCTATGTTGATATAGTTGCTGGTTGCTTTGTTCGTATTCGCGAAAGACAGGATTATGGCCTTTACCAAATTATACGTTTAATTAACAATATGGAACTGTTATTAGACATAATTCACTACGAGGAAACACGTTCAATAGGGGTGGTCAGTAATGCACCACCCGTTCCACAAGAGGTGAGCACATGGGGTAAAAAGATGGTATCGGCACATAGGTCCTTTATGGCTCCAGGGTTTATTGAGGACAAGCTAGGAGATATTGATTCGGCGATGCGTGCAGCAAGAGCCACTTTACAAGACCAATATTTTCAGATGGGTATCACTCCTCCTCTGACACCCCCTGCTCATGCTCGAGATTCAAGTGGACAACACCGACGCCGTACTTTGCTTGCCCGAACCCGTATGTATCCTTTTATTTCGCTGGGACAATTAGTACTTGAGACCAATGATGTTCTTCTTCATGCGCAGGTTTCTGTTATTGAAGAACCTGAAACAGATGCCTCTGACCTTGTTCTCTTTGCCACTCGGCATGCCAACAGTGGGAAGGAAAAAACTCGTCCTTCAGACTTTGCGGGCTGTATGCTGACGATAAACAAGAGTGGCGAGCCTCCTGTGATTGTGAGCGACAGAGATGTGACAGTAAAGGGGTATGAGGTGTTTTGTCCTCCACAGAAGTGGGATTGTCAATATGTAACACTAGGACAAATTCAACCATCTGTCGATAGCATCCTTTACTTTGATGATGATAAAAAATATACACAAGAGTTTACGGTACTTTCTGGGAGCTTGTTTGGGGGTTTATTCAACTCACCGACGACGACGATGCTTCCCATTCCTGTATGGGCAAAGACTGAGGGAGTTTCTGCACATATTATACGCCCTCATCTTGTTCTGCATAGAGAGAAGTTACATGTGTTTTACATTGTCCGAATGCTGGGTCCACACCCACCTCACCGTTCAAGTTTATTCCGGGTAAAGGGATGTGGTGGATTGGGTGCCCAGGTGAGCGGAGAGGAAAGCTCAATTGCAAATGTTGCTTCTGATGAAAAAAAAGCTGTTGATACTTCTCCAACATCCGTTGGCAATGCTTCATGTGATGGTAGTTTTTGTGAGAATGCAATGGTCGGAGTTTGCCGTTACAGTCTTGCCCATGCTGTGTGCTTGGACCCCGAATTGCATTCATGGAAGCTTGTGACGGAAAAGGGTCCTCTATTTTCCTGTTTTTATTCCATGCCAATATTTACGGTGGCTTCTACCTTTTATGCCAAGCAAGACTCGGATGAAGCCTGTTCTACACCGTTGAAAAATAAACAAAAGGTTCTTCAAATCCTTTGGTATGAGGAAGATTTTATATTGCGCCAACCGTCAGCTCTCACATATCGCCCTTCCCGTTTGTCTCTGCCGTCGAGCTCCACCATTAGCAATCGTGCCTCCTTACCATTTGAACGCTTGGTGAATTCGCATGAGGAAGTATTGCCAGAGCACTGGGTACAGGAACCATGCTACTCTCCTGTTCGAGTGGATGTTGAGTCACTCAGGGTTGCTGTGGCTTCACTCTCATTGTTTGAGAGTTATAGTACCACATTTGCTGCTTGTTTGCAGCGGGATGACAAACAAAGGTCCGTTCTAACAGTACTGCCCTTGACAAATGAACCATAGTTTGTGTCTTTTGTGCATATGTTATTTTTTATCTATTGTTATTATTATCTTTTATGTATTGTTTAAGTGCTATGTAGAATGGCGGGAAGAGAAATAGAAGGTGGTGATTGTTGTTTTTGAAGCCTACTTTTTCTTCTTTGCATTCTATTTCTCTTTACAGTATGCGTGTGTGTGTGTGTGTGTGTATGCAGACGGGCTCCTTCAGAAACACTGAGCGTATTGCCCGAATTTTACTTAACTGTTTGACTGATATAGTCCTTCCCGCTTTTTTGTTTGTTTGTTTGTTTACGAACGTCTTGGTGAGAGTATTGGTTTTCTGAAATTTTGTATATGGTCGCCGTTATTGTTTTCTTTTTTTTTTTTTTTATCCGTTTTTTTTTTTTTTTTTTTTTTTTTTCCTTCAGCATTGAAGAGGACTGCTGTCTCGGAAGTGTTTTTGTCTCGCGTGGGTGTCTTTAATGGGGAATAGTTTTATGCGCGTTGTGAGGCTGACACCGCACCACCTTGTCGCTCCATGGATTGAGAGAACGAGGAATAATTAACGGGGGAGAAATGGGGAGGGACGCCTTTTATTCCGCAGCATTCACGGTGCAATCCCTCCACACTTTGTTGAGCATTCACTCTTTTTGTGTGTGTGTTTTATTATTTTACCGATTATTTTTTTTTTTTTTTTTTTTTTTTTTTTTGATGACGGGTGGATGTTGGACTCTGTAGCGTTTGTCAGGGAGCGTATTTCATTGTATTTTACTGCGGTCTTTTTTCGTTTTGTTTTGTTTTGCTCTCTCCCCCTCTCTGTGAGAGGCTTTGGGCTGTTCCTCACGAACCTAAACGGCGAGGAATGATGTGTTCTACGATGTTGGCTGGCCCTTGGCCTAATCGCACCTACAGAAGATACATCTGCTTACTTTGAAGCCAATCTTCTCTCCCGCTCCAAAAGTTTCTATGGCTTCGTGCACTCACACAATACGAACGCTGTATACGCCTCCATGACCACGAGGATTTGCGCTCCCTTATCTACTCGGAACCTATGCCTCCATCCATGCATGGGAAAACGAGGACATCAATCCCGCTTCCGAGAGATGCTGTTATTAACGCATTACGCCGCCTCTGTAACATTATTGGGATACCCCGCAACCACAATCGTGCTCCTCCCATTCAACATCGAATTTTTTCCTGGGACACTGTGAGCTGCAATAAAGTGAGACTTTATCAGCCACTATTTGCCAAAGACGCCTCTGACGATGTCAAGCGCACGGCTTTTGATTCCCTTTATTCCTCTCTAGGAGATTATGATTTTGAATTATGGACGGTCGCTTCTTCATCCCTCGCTGCACTCGCATCTGGATCCGCTGCGCTATTATACGACACCACAAAGACAAATGATCTCCTGTGGAGGTCCATCGTGCAGCAGCAGGCAGGCTCGCATGCTCATAGAGCAGAGTGCCTTGCCATTGAAAATGGCTTTGGGCATCTCATACCTCCTCGTCTGGAAACATCCCAATTGCCCACACGAATCCTGGTGGCAACAAACTGCCTGTCGGCGATTGAGGCACTCCGCGTTGCCCATTGACCATGCGAGACCGCGTTACAGAAGAAATTTGGGTTATGCTGCTCTCCTTGATAAAGCAAGGTCACCCTGTGGATTTTATATTTTCCCCATCGCACTGCGGTATCCCACGCAATGAGGCCGCTGACGAAGAAGCCACGATTGCACGATCCCTGCAGCAATGAGGCATCCCAATCTGGCACGTGGAATTCCTTACCGCCGTCAAGAGGCTATGCTGGAAGGAAGTCCAGGAGGAAGAAGAAGTCGCACACACCGCACGCCAGGCGCTCGTCGGTGTAAAAGAAAAAAAAAATTTCCTGGTGTCCAGGCAGACATCGGGCATCGAATCACGTCTCTGTGCGCAGGCACGTTGCGACCCCTGCCCACTCTTCGGCAGACCGGCACGCGCCCTGCAGATTACATGCAACCCTTTATGTCGGTGGTGCCGTCCCTTCCTCACACTGAAGAGACAGGACCGCCCCGGCCGCCGCCGGAACCTCCACCTGGCGTGTCCACGGCACCTCCTCGGAGAACGACGAGCAGCAGGTCAGCGTCGCCCTGCCCAATCGATGGCAGACTCTTCTCGTCCGTTCATCATATGAAGGTACACAGCCGACGTGTCCACCCTGGCACTCCAATCGTTGAAAGCCTCAAATGTGTTTTTGCGACAGCTCCACGGTCTTCAAAACAAGTGACTTACGCGCAGGTCACTACCGAAAATGCCAAGCGTATCAACGAGCAAAAAACGGACAACGCAACTCTGCAAGCTCCAATGAAAACAATGGCCCTTCAGCCACTCCTCTGCTGCAATCCCACCAGCCGCTGAGCACATTGACGGTCCACGGGAAATTCTATCGCACATGCCGTGGGAGTGCCCCCGTCGTCGACCACTGAGCATTCGAATCTTTGGAGGAAATCTATGTCGCATGACAGCGTTATTCGAGACGGGAAAGTTGGCCACGTTTCTACGGAGAGCCCTCGGGCGTTCAATGAATAGTGACCATGTTGTATAACGAAAAGAAAAAGAAAAAATGTTGGCAGACAGACGGGCTATCAAAGAAAACAAAATTACTTTGAGAAGAGAAGTGAGAGAAAATAAAAACATAATAATAAAGGAAATTTGGCGGCTAAGCGGAGCTCCGGCTGTCGCGAACTTTTTTTTTTTTTTTACGAACATTTTCTTGGATCAATTTAATTTTCTTTACTTTCCCTTTTCTTCCTGTGTCGAGATGGCAAGTGGAGTCACCAACGGGAAGGTCGCTGCGGAGAGGGTCTCTGATGATGAAATCTGTGGGATATGCTTCACGAAGATTTACCCCTTTGATAATCCAAGAGGCCGATTGAACTCCTGCAGTCACATTTTTTGTGCATACTGCATCAAGGAATGGGCGCAGAGCACAAACGTCTGTCCTCATTGCAAGGCCCGGTTTACTCGCATCTTCACTGTGGATCCAGAAGGAAAGGAGGAGATCACGAAGGTAAGAAAGCGAAACTACAGACTATGGGAGGATGAAGAGGAAGAAGAAGAAGATCAGAACAATAGGGATGACAATCGGGTCTCGACGCCTATTTTTTTCGTGTGTCATGTGTGCGGTGAGAGCGATAATGCGTCTCGGATGATTCTTTGTGACCGCCGACAATGTTCGAATACGGTGCATCTCGACTGCGTAAATCTGTCAGAGCAGCCAGCGGGGTATTTTTGTCCCGATTGCACACGGCTTCGTGCATCAGTGTCAGTTGCCATCACTTCCTCATCCCTTTCCTCGGCAACTCTGTTGGCAGCGACCGACGCGGTGAGTGAAACACCTCTCAACAGTGAACGTCCAAAGGATGATGCTAATGATACGGATAATAGTACGCCTCTAGTGGCGTCCCACCCAGAAGCCGTTCCTCCATGCCAGATAAACGGCAAGAAAGTTTTTGTTGCGCCCCCAGCGTGGCTGCAAGAGGCAGTTGAACGCAGTACTTCGCAACATTTGGAGGCACGGCGACCTTTACCTTTGGAAGCACCGACAATATCAAGCGACTTTGCACCTCAAACAAGTTCTGTTCCTCATGAAACGAGAAGGAGTGGGGAAACGCCGACGGTGTTGCCGGATGAAGATGAAGAACTACACCGTTCTGCGGAGGCAGCTATGCAACAATTTACTCAACGACAGGCGCAGAAGGAGCAGCAAATACGTCATCGTCGACAGCGCCAACCTGGAAGTCCTTCTTATGACCCTGCTCTGCTTCGAGCCACTGCACAACGAAGTAAACGGTTTCACAGTAGTGCTAACGTGCCTATGGGCTGCGCGGAAACTACCGACGTATTGGACCCCGAGTCTCGACACCGTGAAGAGGAGGCTCTTGCGCGCCGTCTTGCCCTGGAAATACTTCCCATTCTTCGTCGAAATCGTATTCTTCAAGAACATAGAATCTATTTGGGTGATAATGGGAGTATTGTTGCGGCTTCTTTGCCTTCAAAATTCGAGGGAGCGCAAGGTGAAAGAGATCTTTACAATCACGCCATGACGGAGGGTAGACGCATCGCCCGAGAACGCATGGAGACCAAACTGGGGGATGCTCGGCGGAGAAAGGAGCGTCTTATCAGAGTGCAAGCTCAGAGAGAGTCCGTCGCCTTGGCGAAGCTCGCAAGAATTGTTGCTTCCCACCGGGCTGTCCCAAGGATGAAATGAGGTGTGGGCAATTCGGGGAGGTTTTGCGCAGTTTCATTGATGTTTTTGTTGTTGTTGTTGTTGCCGTCGTCTTGTTGTTTGCTCGTTTTTTTTTTTTTTTTTTTGGTTTCTTTGGGGTGCAATTCTACCTCTATGTGGGCGTTATATAATATATTTCTTTCTTTCTTTCTTTCTTTCTCCGTTTGCTTTAGAATTATCACTTATCATACACGGGACTGGTTCTTTGGATAGGGGATACAAGGATAAGGGAGAAGGGATCTTGACGGAATTCGATGGCAGACGGTGTTATTGCTCATGAAGAAGTATTGAGACATGTGTATGCCTTTTTGCAGGCATACGGCTACAAAAATGCCCTTCTTGCACTGCAGAACGAGTCCCGAGTGCCATTCAACACCATAGATGTTGTGGAACCAAAAGAACTTACCGAACAAAACGCTTCCGTGACGTCTACAAGCCCTGCCGGTTTGGAGCGATCTGTTCTTGAAGGGCAATGGCACACAGTGCTAGCAAACTATGTGGACTCTCTGTTGCTTCCCATGGAAGTATTGTTTGACTTGTACGAACACATCTTTGTGGAACTTTTGACTCTGCAGGGCTTTGTACATGCGGCAAGGGCTTTTTTCACAAACTCTCCGATCTTTGTAGCCATGAAAAAATCATCTTTGGCACGGTATGCGCGTTTGCAGCAGTTATTGGACTCTCACAAGAACATTTTTTTAGATGAAATGAATAAACATGGAAATGGAGGGGTGTCTATTGAGGTGAAAGAAAAAAGGGAGGCATTATTGAGGACGTTACAAGAAGCCATCAATTGGAACACAGAGCCATACAATGGATTTTTACCGGCGGCGCTATGGAGGCTGCAAAATGATCTGGATGGCAATCATCGCAGCACAAAAAACCCATCATTAAAGCGAGAACGACCCGATGATTTTTCTGCATCATCTTTGGTTTCTTCAGCCTTGTTTTTGCACTATCCACTTGAATGTCCAAAGAATATTCGACGTAAAATTGTCTTTGACAATGCCGAGAGACCCATTTCGTGTGTTCATACTTTGCTCCCAAATGCGGCTGATAAAGAGCAAATGTTTACAGCCCTTATTGTTGGTAAGACAGACGGGACGGTAGATTTCTTAGATGTGGATTCTGCTTCATCAGTGGGGAGCTCCGTTGGACATACCGACGGTGTGTTGAGCATTGCCCTTGATGCTGCGGAGGAGTCTTCTGCGACATGGGTTGCAGTAGGATATCGAGATGGCTGCGTAAAAATCTATAATGCGGAGACACGAAAGTTGGTACGTCGCTTTTCTCAGGTTCACACCAGTGGTGTGAAATCTCTCGTCTTTGCAGGCGTACGAAATCCTGTCCTTTCGGGGCACCACTCCTGGGTGGTTTCCGGTTCATTCGATGGTGCCATTCAGTTACTAGACATCCGTGAAGGGAAGGCCTTACAACGAATAGCTGATGCACATCATTCCAATTATGTGCTTTCAATCTGTATTTTGGCTGGAAAAACAGGTGGTCTTGTTACTGCTGGAAACAATGGGACTCTTTGCTTTTGGTCCATTTCTGCTACGGGGTTGAGGCAAGCTGGACCCGCCCGCACACTTCGAACTATTGATGCATCTTTAAAGGAGGCGATTCCAACGTGCTTATTGCCTGTGGAGGATAAGGAATCAGAAGGGGAAGTGCTGGTGCTGACACGTGGCCAACGTGCTCTGCTTTTAAGTGTTCGTTTCACGGATGATATAACAAACCCAGTCGTTATTTTAATGCGCAGCAGCATCTGTACGCCTCGGCCAGTGTATGCGGGCTGCGTACGTGTCATTGAAACCCCTGCTCTCGCCGCCCCACTTCTCTCTCTTTTTCTCACAGACCGTGAGGGTACGATCCTTCTATATAATGTGGAGATGTCGTGGAGGTTGGGTGGAGAAACGGCGGGCGGTGGGTGTCGGATGGAGCTGCGTCCTGCTGATGAGAGCTCTATCGTGGTGGTGGACCATGGGGAGAAGGTGGAGGATTTGAATCTGGTGAATGTCCTTGGCAAGTCAAATTCATTGCTTGCCTTTTCCCCATCCCTCTCCGCCATGTATCTTCTTTCCTGGAACTAATAGGAAAAAAATGGGTTGATACTCTTGTGGTGAAGAAGAGGAAGACGAACAGCAAAGATCCACTTGGAGGCAACAGGTGAATGAGATGGAGCAGGAATGTGTTATCCTTTTTGATTCATATATACACATTTTTGTCTGTTTGCTGCCCATTTTGCACAATCATTTGCACTTACCCCGTATGTCGCTCTTAATCTATTTATGCATATGTATATTATAGTAGTTGGTAGTCGCTGTCATGAGCTACAAGTACCTCCACGACGGTAAGGAACATTTTATTAATGGGGTTGGCACCGAATTGGCGTGGGGCTGGTCCCCTGCTGTTGACTTTACGGAGATTTTGGAGCGGCGAGAGAAACACGCAACTGATGACACCGAATATGTTGCTGAGGAGACCAAAGAAGAACCAGAAGAAGGCAAAACAACGAATGGGGATAATGTAAAAAAGGACAGAAAATTTGATGTGGATATAGATGCCATGATTGCGGCGATACAACAACGCATACCGAAAGAGAAGAAAGATGAAGGCAGTAGAGACATTGTGCGTGTTCTCCTCTGTGGGGCATGTGATATTAGACACATATTCCGCACGCTTTCGAGTCTACAAGTCAAGTCAAAAATGGCCGCACAACCGCCTCCCGTCTATCATTTCTTCATTTACGAGCCCAATTTGCGGATACATTGCCGTTACCTTTTTTTTTTACAGTGGCTGCTAGATAGCATGTTTTCCCTGGATGAGCTGGAGGAGCAAGTGCTGATGTTTTTGGATGTCTTTGGAAACGCCCTAACTCGCGACACCACCTCTGCACAGAGTCGAAGTGTGTCCCAGCGACTGTTACGTGTGCTTAGAAACGAGGAGGGTGAACTTGCCCGGCTTGTCTCATTCACGGAGATGAAGTCCAAGGAACGTGATTTTGTGGAGGAGCAAATTGTGCATTGGGCCTTTGATACATCACAGGCAAAAGTTGAGGACTCATGGTTACGCCGACTGCGCCACGAGATGGCAGAACGATACGACAACCGGGATAATATTATTGACTGGGATTTCAATTTTTATCTTTGTGACTACACGAATCTAATTAAATTTGCCGAATATCGTACGTGGCGCAATACAGGCATTGCCTTTGACGCCACGCATATAAATCCACGCCGTGGTTTCACTTATAATTACTTGGTACCGAACAAGACGTTGTGTCACTTTAATGCAAAAGGCATTGGCACGTTTCTTGGTGACGTGAAGAACGGTCCCTTCTTTGCGTTTGGCGCACAGACGGCCAACACACACATCCGTGCAAAGACGATTGATGGCACATGCAAGTACGGTAACGGTGTCGTCTCCATGCATAATGTGCGGGCATGGCTGTATGGGCTTTTGACGGGGCAGTCATGGCCGTGGAGCGATCACGCCTTTGCCTGGGACGACCCTGCAAACTACAACTACCTGCCGCCAGGGACGCCCAGTGATGTTGCCCATCAGGCAGTCCTCCCGGATGTTCGCTTTCATTTTATCGGGCTGGACTTCACCCGCTTTATGCAGCACATACGCGAGAAAAAGAATAAGAAATTTGATTTGGCCTTTGTGGGAACGAGTTGCACACAGCTCATGTCACCTGAATTCTTCGAAGTGGCAATGGCAATAAATGCAGTGGTGGTGGCGGAGACGGCGAAATTTGTTATTGACGCTCGTGACGGGGCTAAGTCTGCATTTGTCAACAAAATCCGCGAATTAGCCAGAGCGGCGAACTGGGAGCAAAACGATGTTCTTACGGATCTGCTACATGTGGATCAGCCTGAGCCGCCAAAAGTCGATGATAACTCGTCCAACATGAAGACACAAAAAATGGCACTTGAGCGCCACCAAATGCCGTATCAATTGGCCTTGACACGCTCTGCGAGAGCCCCGGATACGTAACCTGAGCAGATGAATCACAAGAAAAAGAGAAGGAAGGAGGAAGGGGAGGCGAAAAGGAACGTGTAAAAAATGTTTTTTTTTTTCTTTCTTTCTTTTTAATTACTGCGGTTTTGTTGGCCGCTTTCCCGTCTCTGTCCCTATTATCTCTTTTTTTGTTTGCGTGTGGATGGGTGGGTGTACACGTAATTATCCGCTTGCGGACGTGCATTCTCATTTTGCTCAATGTTTTGATATGTTTGGATGCATTTTAATTTACGTATGTTACCTGCCTTCTATTTTTTCTTCCGGGTTTTTGTTTGCGTGTCTTTTGTTTGGTTGTTGCTGTTGTTTTGGCTGACAGCATTGCAGGTGACGCGGTTTTAATGTTGGATTCCATAGATATCAATTTTCAGGACAAACCATCGGCATCAACTGCCACACGCTGGTTTGACGCTATTAGCCCCAACTTCTTTTCGGCAGCCAATTTGGTTGGAGGCGACCCATTTTCCTTTGTGTCGTCTCGGCGTAACGACACCATAGAGCTCACCCCATCAACAATTCGCTACAATGAGGACAGTGGCGCGTCACCGCGGGATATTTTAAGCGAAACCCGTTCGCCAGTTGAGCCGGTGCGCGGAAGCTCCCATGTGGAGGTGAGTGAAGCTGACCAAGGTGGACCCACCTCGCATGGCGAAACACCGCTGGATAACACGACTCCCAGTGCTGATAATTACCAACGCTCTCGACATGGTGATCTCTACGAGGATGCCATGCGGGCCCAAATTGCAAAACGGCAGTGGGCAGCGGTGGAGCAAATGCGGCAGATGATGCTGGAAAATGCAAAGGTTGAGCGGGACTGTCCATTTAAGCCCCAACTCTCATCATATGCGGCAAAGATTCAAAGACCCGCTGAGCTGGCACCGCATAATCGGGTTTACAATGAACTCATGCGAAGGGAGGAATGGCGAACAAAGAAACGACAGGAGCACATAAGACGGGAACTTGAGGGATGTACGTTTCGCCCATTAACTCTTCGAGCGGCCATGTTAAAGTCCTCTGCCCATACGCACGACTCCCATGTCTTCAGTAAGCTTTACCATCACCATGAGGAGCAAAATCACTTTGTACGGGAGGTGCGGCCGTACGTTGTGGAGCAATTGGAGCGTCATATGCTTTTTAAGAGTCCGGCTAACAAACCTCTACCGGAGGATAAAATTAACTCTGTTGTAGAGCGACTGTTTTCTCATGGTGTTGTGGTACAGCCGGATGAAGTCAAGAGGAGGCGATCGCAGAGCACATCACCCCCTTTTAAACCAAGAGTGAGTGTGAACTCGGAAAGAATTGTCGCGAAGCAACGCCAGGGTGGACAGGTTGTAGAAGACGTGGTGGAGCGGCTTCTTAAGCCACCAGTGTATTCTAACCAAACTGGAAATCTGCGTCGGCAACTTGAGGCAACACAGGAGAATGAGGAGTTGAAGCTGATGCGGTCGGAGTACGTCCGAGGACTGCAGGAGTTGTTACAACGTGAGCGTCGGCGATCGTTTATCGAGGCGAAATTTAATGTGCTTTCGAGTGCCATAAATAAGGAACGCCAGAGCCGTGAGGGCTCACAACGGACTCTCACCGAACACCGTGCAGAGGAACTTGTGAGGGCGGCTGTGATTATTTTGTCACCCGATGAGGCGGAAGAGTTGCGCAACATTATATTATCCAGCGGCGCAAGCAAACTGAACAAAGAGGGATTTATTGCTCTCTGTGAGAAGGCCGTGGAGGGGCTCTCCAATCCACATGCAAGTCCGCTGGGTCGAGTGCCTCCCCCACGGATTCACGCGATGGAGGCCAATCTCACGGATGATGACAACGGCAGCTATGCAGGGGCACGAAAGAAGTTTCAACGTGGAGCTCTTTCACCGGAGGAACTTGAAGAAGTGAGGGCCCGACGATTGGAACGGAAGCGGCAAATGGCGGAGGAGGAGAATCAGAAACGTCAGGCAATGATAGAGGAAGAAATGCGTCAATGTACATTCCGTCCGCCTCCACCTAGGAAGGTGCCACGAGAGTGTCATGTGAACCACAAAGTGGATGTGAAAACAACTAGGGCAGACGAACTCCGTCGAGCTCACATTCAAAAAACCCTCGAAGGGGAAGAACATGCTGGAGGAGCCGCCGCCGCCTTTCCGACTGCTTCTGCACGAGAACTCTTTGGTGAAGGCGGAACCCACCCAAGGCTGCATCGGTCACAAAGTGCAGGCACTCGCTCTCCCCGAGCGCTGTCCACTCTTCATACAAAACCAGCATTTGTGGCGCCGGCAGAGGCATCATTCGAAGAAGGGACGTTCTCGCCGAAGCGTAATAGATTTGAAAAACTACGTCGAAGCCACACCGCCCATAGCGATGCTTTTTTGAGGAAAAAAGATTTTGCTGGCGTACCTCTCAAAGATCGTTCATCTCGCAGGTCCGCAGCAGTCTCATCCGATCGCAGCTCCGAAGACGCCGCTGCTGCCGACATCACATCGCGGGGGATGAAGAAATGCGAGTCCGTTGCAGAGGCGACCACCGCATCTCCACGTTTGTATCGCGATGTCATTTCTGAGCACGCGGCTTTTGGCAGCGACGGAGCCCTCACCGAGTTTGGTCGAGAACTTATTCTAAGGCAACTCCGAGAGTATAGAAATAAGCGATAGTGTTTGCTGATTTATCATAACCTTTATTATTATTATTATTATTATTATTATTATTTGCTGTATGTATTTGTTTATTGTTATCATTTGTGTACCTTTCCGTGTGTGTGTGTGTGTGTGTGTGTGTGTCTATTTGGGCGGTCAATTATAAGTATGCGTGGGACGAACCTCTTCTGTTTAATACATACTCCATAGAACAAAGTTGCCTGTGACCAATGTTGATTTGCGTAATCCATGGCAGCGGGATCGCTGGAATGGGCAAATCCATTCTAATTGAATACGTCTCACGCGAAACGACATGAATACAATGAAAAGGGGGGGGAAATGAGATGTCGGTATTCAACACGGGTGCGAGTGCGGACGCGTTTACACATAAAGACGCCCTTTTTTTTTTTTTTTGTGTGTGTGTGTGTATGTGTTTTTGTTGTTGTTGTTTATTTATTTTCCTTTTCTTGCTCTTACTTTTTACGGTTGTCACTGACCAAAATTGTCTTTCATATGAAGAAATTGTTTCATGAAGAAGAAGGCAGGCGGTTGCCGCAGGTTTTAGAATTCTATGCTGGACGGGGAGACTCTTCCAAGCGGTGGACAGTCCCAAGTGGGCAATGCGGGCTTGTCACCGGAACTACGTAAATATCACGTTATTAGTGCACAGCTAGAGAGTATAATGGGTGAAGCATGCAGGGAGCCCCCGTCTGGCGCGAATTGTGTGTCCATCAAAAGACGTATCACTGCGCTGCAGTATGCCCTTGAAGAAGCGGAGCGAAGAATTTGTGAGAAGCAGCGTCTTGATGACATTTCAAGGAAGAAAAGGGTCCTTGATGTTTATTTGCGTCGGGCGAAGAAGGATGAGGAGCGGAGAGATGTGCTCGAGAAAGACGTTGGGCGACGAAAACAACTGGTGTCTGAAATGCAAGAGGAAAAGCGCTTTTATTACAATCAAAAAAACAAGGAAGTGGGTGGGCGGATAGAGAAGTACAAAAATTCCATTTTGGATGCACAGGCCGCAGTGATTGAACGAGCGGAAGCAGAGGGCGAGAAGAGGAACAGAATTCTCTCACGTCTGCAAGAGGAACGTGCACGAACTGCTTATGAGCATAAAGAGAAATCACGGAAGCGCATGGAACGCTGTCGTGAGGTTCTTAACCGCCGGAAGCAGAAAGAAGAAGAAAGGAGACGTGAAAAACAAGCCGCATTTATTTCTCACATGAGGAAATTAGAACAGGACGAGGGAGTTGACGCCATACTAAATAAAAGAAAAGACGTACACTCCTTTCTGGCCCGTCGTCGCAACAGCAGCAGGGCTGGCACTGACGATGGCTTCATGGAGGCGGCAGCACCATCGAGGTATAAAACCCATGAGACGCTTTTGAGGGAATTGAAGGAAAAGGAGGAGCAGCATAAGGCACGGTATGAGGCAGAGCAAGCCTTCAGGCAGTACGAATTACAGCTTCGGGCCCACGCACGACAAGAGCGCATAGAGAGACAGAGACAAAATTACAGAGCTCAGCTTGAAAAGCGAATTGAGCGTAATGATGAAATAATTGAAATGGCACGTGAAAAGAAAAAACGGGGTGAGTTAGTCAAGGGTGCTCGCGAGGCAAGAGAACAAGAAAATCTTAATGAAATTACACGCGATATAGAACAACACCGTAACCGCGCAGAGGAAATGGCATACCGGCGCCACCAGGATGCCTTGGAGAAAAACTATTACAGGTGGAATGGTCGAGCACAGCGGGTCATTCTCCAATTGCAGGATGCCATCAGGGCGGATAAAGATACAAAGTGTGGGATGGATCAAAAAGAAATTTTTATGCCTACGGCGTTATGTTCCTTTGATAATCTTTAACCAACCGCGGCGCTGGCGTAATTGCAAGCAGATGTATTGTTCTGATCCCTTCCCTCTTTCCCTCTCTCTTTCTTTAGGCCTTCTTTGGCTAAATTGCTTTCTAGCACGACAATTCAGGGTGTGACTCGTGCGTCAACATGATTTGTTTTGCCCATTTGAAGGAAACAGCATGTAGTATAACATGTACATATTGCCAATTGGAGCAGCGGGAGTGAACGTAAAAATATATATATATATATATATAATTATTATTTATTACTAAGAAAGAAGGTGAAAAAAAGAGAAATGATTGAAGCTGCAAATTTAAGCACCTTTGTTACCGGTTGTTGTTGTTTTTTTGTGTGTGTTTGTGTGTCTGTGTGTATTTATCTGTGTGGTGGGGTGATGTTACTTCGCCGTGTTTAACTTTTCTGTTCATGTATTGCCTCATTTGATATGTACTTCCCAAAATGCAGCAATGGCATGTAGCGAGCGCGTTTTTTTTTTTGTTTGTTTGTTTGCTTCTTATTTATTTATTATTTTTTTCTGCTTTCTTACGCGCCCTTTTTTCCACAGCCCTCCACGTGGAGAAAACTTTGTGGGTTGTGGGGCTCTTTTAATGACTGTCACCTTGCGAGTTTACAAGGAGCCTGACTGTCTTGAAGTGCTTTTATTTATACGCTTCTTTAGTAGAGTATGCGCATTGGATAAATCGGCTGAAATGTGGAGAATGTCAGGCACATTGGGCCCAACTGTAATCTTCTTTTATTGCTCTTTTCCCTTTTGTGAATGAGAGGACGCGGCCTTATGACAGATGCATATTACATTTAACGAATTTATGCAAAGTGATCGCAAGGTCCGTTCCCTTTTTCTTTTTCTTTTTCTTGTCGTTGTTGTTGAAGCCGGATAGACGACTAACCGGATGAGTTGCATTTAACATATTTTGAAGGGGAGAGGAGATGCATGTATGTGAACGTTGCTGCGGGAAAAGGGAAAAGGATGACAAGTGGCGCTTATTGGAAAGCTTTTCTTTTTTTTTTTTTTTTTTTTTTTTTTTTGAGCACCTCTGCCGTATTTGTGTTCTGTGGATCGGGCGCCAATCCTCGAAGGACGGATTCTTTTTGGAATTTCACTGGCGTGCCCTTTTGATGGAAGGGGTATTTCTCTTTTGTTTTTAATTATTGCTTGCCATCTTCTCGACGTGTGTACGGGGGAGGGGGGGGGAAGCGGCATTTGTGGGGATTTGAATATATTTTTTTTTCTTTTTAGCATCACTCTGCGTTTCTAAGGGGGGGAATGCAGAGCGTGAAGGATGTTGGGGTGACGCCACTGAGGCCGTTTTGTAGTACTCCACTGACACCGGTGCCGGATGTCGTGTTGATACCGCCCTTTTACGTCATACTGCTGGCGAGTTTTTTGTGCTGTTTGTGGAACACGGCTTTTAATTATTTTATGTCCCGCCCTGGCAAACTTGCACACACAATTCGAAAGTGGGGGAGAATTTTACGGTTGACTCGTCGAACGAAAATATCCGATTTGCAGGAATCCAGCGGGATCCCACCGAGCCGTGGCGAAGCTTCCATTGAGACCGATGGACTCCTTGGCACGAGTATTTTTACTGGCGATAACTCCTACGACACATTTTTTATTCAACATATGTCTGACACTGAGTTACAGGTGGAGGCTCCTCTACAACCGCACGCCAACGTATTAAACAACGCGCTGCGTGACTCCCTTCGGTCTGTAAGAAAGGAGGCACAGCACATGGTGTTTGTGTACAACCCAAAATATATGATTGTAGCAACAGTAAAAAGCCTGATGATGCTGGTTGTGCTGCAGTATCACTTTGATTACAAGGGCGGGTGGGACCGCCTCGTTGTGTGCTCCGCTGCCAACTTGATGAGTGGGCTGTTGACTCCCGTCCTGGAGTACGGTGCGAGGTTGCTGCTGCCTCTAGACCTCGAGCGTGGGACGCGAGGGATGATTGTGGAGCCGGAAGAGCCGGCAGACTCGGTGCTTATTGTGGAGGTGCTTGGTCACATTGGCAGGCTGGAGCTGGAGGATCTCGAAACGGTCCTGATTCAGGGAAGTACGTTCATTGTCTTTGGAGCTGCCCTTCTTCCTGCGGTGGTTGTTTTCTGTTTGGCTGGCGTTGCCTCCTTTCTCTGGCTTTTTTTGCCGGTGTGGACGCTTTACATGGTGGTGCGCCGCCTGTACTACGGGCACATTGGTGAGTTGGAGGTGCAAGGGCCGTCATTAAGGCTGATGAATGTGTTTTTGACGCCGGCAGGTGAGTTTGCGAAGGCGGCGTTCCTAAAAGTCATGACGCTCTTTCTGCTTCAATGGACAGTGCAGTGCAGTTTCTTGCTTGGACTGCTGCTACTGCAGGGCGGGGGGTATGAAGAGGCTCTGCAACTTGAGGCCAGACATCAGTTCTGGGGGTGCTACAATATCCCCGAGATGACGAGGTTTGAGTGGCTGTGTTTCGCAAGTCAAATACTTTTTTGAGTAAACCTATAAGCTAAGAACGCATTATTCACTTGTCTTTTGTATTTTATGGACGTTGTGTTTGTGTAAGGGGAAAAAACAACTACGCTGGGATTTTTTTTTTTGTCTGGGTCGCGGGAAGATGAGTTTTTTATTCTTTTTTCATGTGATATGTTTGCTGTTGGATTTTTTTCAAATTGTTTTTCTTTTATTATTATTCTTCGCAGTCTGTAGGGGAAATTATTGACTGCAAAACGTGGATGCTGCGAGCACGACGTCCTTTGCCTTTACTTCCAGGAAGCAGGGCGTGGCTTTTGCGCTTTTATTCCTCAACAAGAGAGCTTTGTCAGCTGCAGTCACGTGAACGCCTTATTTTAGGCACTCACGGGGCTGGTGTGGTGCAGCATGCGTCGGTGTCGCAGCCCCTCTCCGTTAATTTCCAAAGCTCTGTGACTGTGGCGGCACCAGCAGCGGATTTGTTTCGCACGAAGGTGCACGAGGGAACTGGAACTAGTGGGAAGGATCCGTATTTGCGTACACTGCCCAACCAAGAGAGCAGAGAGCCAGAGTCCTCCGTTTCTCAAGCCCACATCACCGTGGCGCCAACGGTGGATGAGTGCAGCACACTTGACAGAAGATGGGAGAGTATGCAGTACTGGTTTAACGATCAACACCCGCGGCTCGTGATTTATTTGAGGCAACTGCAGGTCCAGGACGTGCCGCCAATTTCTCCTGCAGCAGAATCTTTACTGTCGAAGTTTGAAGAGGTGGCGATACCAAAACTGGCCTTGGATGACACTGATCGACAGCGACTTACAAAACTTTGGGGAAATCTAACTGAAGAAGCCAAGGCACTGCGGTTGCATTATGTTTTCGATCGCTTTGCCTTTGAATCTAAACTTTCTCAACTTTGTAAAGAGGCCTTAGAACAGATGCATGCCATGTCTTTGAGCGGAACGGAGGGCTCGTTGGCGGTTGAAGCGTTACGACGCCTAACAATTTTGAAGCGCAATGATTACATTCAAAGACATCTGATTGATGTTACGAGTAATGGGGCCTATCTTGGTTTTGGCGATGCCGTGTGGCGAGTCTTTTTCTCTGCTGTGGAGGCTCACAAAGCAGTTCTTTTTGGTAAAGGCACACCAGACACGATTCGTTTCGCCTGGGAGTCGATTTTGCAAGAAGATGTGGTTCGAGTTCCCGATGTGACGGCCCCAGTTGCACTCTTCTTAACACTTGTCTGTATCCATGAGGGTAACAGGCTTGCGTCCGTTGAATGGAGGGAGTCTTCATCAAGCTTGGATGAGGGAATTTGCTCTTCCGACAACACACAGCAGAGACCCCTTCTGGCACTTCTTAATCCCGTCGTGAAGCGTCGTTTTGTCACCAAAATGGTGGAATTTTTGCTACGGAGCCATTCCTCGAACGAGTTTTCCAAACTTTTGCGTAAACATGGGTTGCATGACCTCAGTCGTGATGTTGCCCTCTGTGAGGCCATGAATGGCAGTCAAGGAATTCTTGAAGATGACGTTGCGGAGTTGGTTTCTCGCTTTGAAAGTACAGGCGAAGTGAAAACTCTACTCTCCTCTCTCATTGGCGGAAAGGACGCCGCTGTGCGTGAGACTGTGGCCAAAATCATGGGTATCCCCTTAGCCACGACTGTGGATTGGGATGCCATGATGCAAAGCGTAGATTGGACAAACAACTGGCGGCGACTGGCGACAAAACTTCTTTGTGACCAAACTCTGCTGGTCTCTATTCATAAATTGGTGAAGAACGCAATCGGCGCCAAAGGCATTTCAAGACATTTGTTCTCAGAGGAGTATGCGGATCAGCTTCAAAGCATCATTGCCATACGTGAGGAGAGAGAACTCAACCGCAAACTCAAGATTGATCGTATTGTGAGAGAACTCTCTTCTTATCAGAGGGTGGATCAGTCCTGTGAAATGCTTCGTCAACTCGGTGTTGACATGAAGGAGTTGGATCAGGCGGCGTTATCGATACGACAAGACGGCCTTGTGAAGAGACCTTCTGTAGATGAGAACGTGATCTCACGTGCTCTTGAGGCAGTCGGTAACCGTCACCCAAACTGGGTGCGGGCAGGTGTTATTGCACCAGGGGCCATAAAAGACTCTATAGGGGCATTAAAGGCCATGTTATTCATTTTTATACGTCTTTCATATGTTCCTCAAACGGGCCTGGCCGCAATGGCGCAACGTTTTCGGCGTCGCATAGGCCCTATTGGGGTGGAGTCTTTCCAGTTTAACATCCCCACTGAAGTTGGTTTTGTTGAGCATTACAACAATTTAGAGTATAAACGATATGATTGGCAGGGTTGGTACCAACGGATGGTGGATGTGCATAACCGGAACATTTCCCTTCGCTGCCGCGTCAGTGATCTCAAACGGCTGGATCCCAATGGTGTACCTTTTGTGGACATGCAGACAGAACGTCGTCTGCGGATTCTTGCGGAGGGACGTGTTGGCATGGGGGTGTTAATGCTCGACTCAGACAAGTATGAAGATCAGAAGGATAACATGACCTTTGGCTCGATCAAGTTGTCCGAACTCTTGTCGGATGCACGGAAGGCACAATTGGGCGAAGAGTATTGGCCCTCCGTCGAGATGAAGGTGCGAAAACCAAGTGGGCAGAGTAAGGCACATTACTCCCTCATTGACTACGATCGTATTGAGAAGAAAAGCAGGGAACTGTACGAGAAGTACCGTGATGCAAAGAAGAAGAGTCTGTTTGTCACACCAATGGACTTGTGGCTGGAGGTGAAGGGAATGCAAGTAAGAAAAGCCTCAGACGGCGCCGATGCGGACGGCTACACGGTGGACATCTTACAGGATGCACTGAGCAGCGAAGACAACGAGAAACACTAAGCCTTCAGTTTGAGGGAAAAAGATGTCGTGGGTCGGGAGGTGAGAAATTGAAGTAAAGGAAAAAGAAAAAAGAGAGAAAATGACGTCAGGACATGATGATGTGAATGGATGTGTAGGCGTGGTGCCGTCATTTCCACTTCTGTTCACCATCAATGATACAACAGTGAGCCTCACTACCATGATTCGTGCAGCCTTTCTTTCTTTTTTTTTTTTTTTTTTTGCGTGTGTGTGTGTGCGTATTTATCTATTTATTTATTTATTTATTATCATCTCTTGGCAGTGCGAAGGAATAGCGAAGACACCAAGCTCCCTAGAATTGCGTGGGTCTCGTCAAGTGTGAATATGAAAAACACATGGCCCAATATGAATCACGGTGTAAGAGGAACGAAGACACTTTGATGTCCCAAACTAATTTTATCGACCACCCTCCCTTTGGTGCTGCGCAGACCTTGGAGCGAGGGCGCGCTGCCGCACTGTCACTTGGAGTGCCACGGAGACTGCCCCATGAGTTGTGGGAGCAACAGTTAACTGCCCATCTCCTCCGTCTGAAGGAACTTCAACTTGAGCGAATTTCTCTTGTGGAGAAGAGCTCGCAGTGCCTCCTAAGAGAGAAGTGGATGCGCATTGCCACGCAAAAACTCAGGGAAGCGACCTCACGCACCACCGCATTACGGCACAGGCTTCAACAATTGCTGACAGAAGGAACACCTGCATGCACCGAGGAAGGTGCACTCCAGACAAACCCCTTTTCCTCTTTCCATTGCCTCCCGCCAGTGGACATTACTGCGCTGTGTTCACTTATAGTCTCATGTTCCGCAAACGTGGAGGTTTTGACCAGCCGACTTCAGAGAGTGATGGGGGCCATTGCTGAGGGTGAAGCCTCCAATTCCCTTTCCTCTCTCTCTTCTTCCTTGATGCAAATCTTGCCGCGTTGGATTCAGTATAATTACGTCTCCGCGTTCTTCTTGCGTTATCTGCAAATGGCTTTCACTCTTGCGGCATTGCAGCTTCAACGTTCCGTTGATGAAAAAATAAAGGAATATACTTTACAAGAGAAGCAGGAAGTTCAACATCGACGAGAGGAGCGTCAGAGCGCACGGGAAGCACGACGCATGCAGTTAATTAGAGCCAAAGAACGTCTTGAAAGGACAGAAAAACATGCATTTGAAATACGCAAACGCATCTTTCTTCTGCATGAATGGATCACAGGGAAACGACGCTTGCCGACTGGACAACTACTAAACCCCGTCATGTGCACTGAAGTACTGTATCGCATACGGGCAGACCTGGCCATGGGGGAAATGGACTTTCTCCTACAACTAACGGCTGACAATGGAAGAGCACTAATCCACACGGCAGCATAAAAGCTTTTTGTGCCATATTCTTTTCCACCCAGATGCAATAAAAATACAAAAACAAAGCAGGTATCTACAAATACTCCGTGTTGTAACAAAACTAACATTACTTTTAGCCGTGCACGAAAAAAAAAAAAAAAAAGTGCAGATAAAGAACATGAATGCATTAACACCTTTTTCTTTTATTTGTAACTCAAAGGTATCAGTATAGAAAGTACTACACAAAAGAATGTCTCCTACGGCTGCCAGGATGAACAACGCCTAAGAGGCGCAGCACGGGTTTGAGCGGTGTTGCGCGTAGAGCGCCCGGCTGATGGCCATTCACTTGGGCATAGTGCCCTCCAGTGCAACGGTGGACCAGCTGCGCGTCGCCGTGCGCGGTGCGGCGGAGCTTGAACCGATCGCCCCAGTGTCGCTGGTGGTGGACGACGGTGTGCCCTCCAACACCACATTTGTCGGCGAGTTTCATGCGCTCTCAGAGGATGCCGACGGCTTCCCCTACCTCGATTATACTTTGGAGCGAAATTTCTGTCTTTTCTATTCATTCGACTTCTGGTGGTCGTACTTAAGGATGATACATTGCTCGTTGAGTGGCCGGGAATGGATAGGATTGTTTTTTTTTGTGTGTGTTGTTGTTTATTTTGCCAATTCTTTATATTCTATTTATTTTATTAAATTGGCTCATGACTTCTTTGGCAGGGGTCTGATGTTACGCGCGAAGAAATTTCCTTCATTTTCTGGGTTTTGGTTTTGGCTTGTCTTTGGGCGTACGTCGCTGTGCCCTCCACGCGTTCGGCTCGTTCGGCAGTGCTGGGAGACACGCAGCGGGATGCAACTGAAAATATCTTTTTGTTGGTGTTTTTTATGTGGACATTATTTCTTTTCTTCTTTTAGGGTACATGTTAGCCACGTAATATTGACTTGGAGCGGTTTACGTGGAGCATGCGGGGTTGATGTTTTGTTGGGCTTTGTTTCGGGTACGGGGCAGGACTGCTTTTCTTATTCCCTTTTTTTTTCCTTTGTACTTATGCGTTGGGCTTTTGATGCGCTCTTTCATCTTTTTTCTTTTTTTTTTGGTGGTAGCCGCTTAGTTCTCTTCTAGTTTCAGTTTAAGTAATTTATTTATTTGTTTATTTATTATTTTTGCGTGTGTTTTTGTGCGAGATACTCATGACACCCTTGAGTCACGAGACGACTGGCGATTCTGGCGGTGTGCGGCTGTACGAGTTTCGTGTTGATGCAACATCCCCTCGTCCCTCCCAGGATGTGCTTGAAAGGGCTTTGTTTTCGATTACTGGCGTCACTGTGATCAGCGTTTCCATCCGGTCTGAAGATGACACGATTGTCGTGAAGACCCTGTGGACCGCTGAGAGACTGGAGCGAATTTTTCACGGGGTAATCTCTTCACTCGGCTATATTGTTGCTGATGACGCCCCTGTGGAGAGCCGATTTCTTATTGAAGGAATGCCATGCTTGAATCGTGCTTTGCGCGTTGAATCTCACCTGAAAAGCCTGCGTGGTGTGGAGAAGGCAGCGGTCAACTTTGCGACCATGACTGCAACTGTTGTCCATAATCCTAAAGGGGTGACTGCTACGGATCTAATGAATGAAATAGGCAGAATGGGATACTCTGCGACGTTGCAAGGATCAACAGGTTGCGCTATTCGGCCTCCAACAGGCACTGTGGGCTGCATTGGGCGGAAACTAGTTGTCAGTGGCATGTCATGTGCGTCATGTGCGGCGCAAATTGGATCGCAAGTTCGGCGGTTAGATGGCGTGAAGGACTGCGTTGTCAACTTTTCTACAGGAATTTGCCTGGTGACGTTGGATTGTGAGGATGCACTTCAGCGTGTCGAGGAAGCAATTACTTCTATGGGATATACAGTTTCAGTATCGCCGCCGAGGAACCCCACAGGTGCAGTTTTTCTCAATGAAACGAAAGCGGCCTTGGAGAGGACAAGAGAAATTGAAGAGCAGAAGAGGCGTTTTTTGGGTGCTGCGGTGCTGGCAACGCCTTTGGCGTTGCTTATGTTGTTGATGGCGACAACAAATGTGTTTGATGACAGCAGAACGATGATTTTTTTTGATTTTGTTCAGATGGGCCTGTCGACACCGATTGTGTTTTATTACGGCTCGGTGTTTTTCATCCACGCATGGCGAGGTCTGAGGCACGGAATGTTAACGATGGATACGCTTGTTGCCATTGGGGCTGGTTGCTCTTATTTGTATTCGCTGGGTGCGTTTATTGTGATGGTTGTGGCAAAATACCAAATAGCCACTTATTTTGATGCTGCAGGTATGCTTCTTGCGTTTATGTTGCTGGGACGTTTTCTGGAGGCGCGCGCGAGGCGCAGTACGAGCGATGCTCTCATCAATTTAATGAACTTGGTGCCGCCCGTTTCTATTGTTGTCACCGCGCAAGGTGACATTACAATGCCTTCGTCTCTGCTTGAAAAGGGAATGCGTGTTCGTGTGTTGGCCGGAGACCGATTTCCAGTCGACGGTATTGTTGTGGAAGGAATGTCGGATGTGGATGAACAGATGGTGACAGGTGAGGCGATAACGAAGGCAGTGAAGGTGGACTCCGCAGTGATTGGCGGAACAACAAACATCACTGCAATGCTTGTAGTTGAGGCAACCAAAATTGGCGAAGAGACCATGTTGTCTCAGATTTTGCGCCTTGTACAAGAGGCACAGAACACTAAACCCGAGATTCAACGAATTGCCGATCAAATAGCCGCCTACTTTGTGCCTTTTGTTGTAATTTTTTCAGTGGGTGTATTTTTCACTTGGTTGTTTCTAGGAGCTTTTGACATGTATCCGCCAGAGTGGCGCGGCCAGAATGAGACTATTTTGATGTTTGCATTTGATTTTTTTATTTCTTCTGTTGTGGCTGCGTGTCCCTGTGCCCTGGGGCTTGCGACGCCCACTGCCATCATGGTGGGTACCGGTGTCGGTGCGAAGAACGGCATTCTGGTGAAGTCTGGAAAATCGCTTGAGGTTGTGCGCCAGTCGCGCTGCATTGTCTTTGACAAGACGGGGACCATTACCTTTGGAAAGCTAGAGGTGGTCTTTAAGAAGTGCTGGGGCGACAACGTCGAGGAGGTAATGAAAGTTGTTGGATTCGTGGAGCTACTCTCCAATCACCCTGTGGCGAAGGCTGTGGCCAACGGGATTCTTTTGGCGAGCCCGGAGTCCACGTACGACGTGGTTTTTTCTAAAGTAAAAGGTGGTCTTGGTACTGAGGCCGTTGTTCGTTGCAGATCTCAGAATAACGAACTCAAGGTGCACGTCGGCAATCTTGCCATGATGCGAGAGGGTAATATTCATGTTCCCCCGGAAATTGAACAAGCTGTGCGGCAGCAGAACAACATGGGCAGAACCACAGTTGTCGGAGCCGTGAATGGCGTCGCGCGGCTTTTGGTTGCTCTCGCGGATGAACCCAAGGAAGAGGCTGCTGGAGTCGTGCGCTTCTTGCACCGACAGGGATTCCGGGTGCTCATGGTCACAGGGGACAACGAGGGTGTTGCGGCACGTGTGGCAAGTGCGGTTGGCATCCAACATGAAAACCTTCACGCAGAAGCTCTTCCCACAACTAAGGCCAGCATCGTCCGACAACTTCAATCCGAGGGCGATTGTGTCATTTTTGTTGGTGACGGAATCAATGATAGTCCGGCGCTGGCGCAGGCAGACGTTGGCATAGCTCTGGGCGCCGGAACTCAAATAGCTATTGAGGCTGCAGACGCGGTACTTATAAGCAATAGCTTAGTTGACATCCTAAACCTGCGGGCTCTTTCCATCGCCACGGTCAAGCGGGTATACGGCAATTTTTTCTGGGCCTTTGGCTACAATCTATGTATACTTCCTCTTGCAAGTGGGATGTTTTATCCTGTTATTCATTTTAAGCTACCCCCCATTTTAGCTGCTGCGGCCATGGTTTTTTCCAGCATAAGTGTCCTTTTATCTAGTCTCTCAATCAGGTGGTTTGCGCCCTACGAGGCAAGGATGAATACTGCACTCCCCCCCAAGTGGTGAAAAAAGAAA
>NW_001849559.1:353313-354868 GCF_000209065.1 Trypanosoma cruzi
CGAGGGTGTTGCGGCACGTGTGGCAAGTGCGGTTGGCATCCAACATGAAAACCTTCACGCAGAAGCTCTTCCCACAACTAAGGCCAGCATCGTCCGACAACTTCAATCCGAGGGCGATTGTGTCATTTTTGTTGGTGACGGAATCAATGATAGTCCGGCGCTGGCGCAGGCAGACGTTGGCATAGCTCTGGGCGCCGGAACTCAAATAGCTATTGAGGCTGCAGACGCGGTACTTATAAGCAATAGCTTAGTTGACATCCTAAACCTGCGGGCTCTTTCCATCGCCACGGTCAAGCGGGTATACGGCAATTTTTTCTGGGCCTTTGGCTACAATCTATGTATACTTCCTCTTGCAAGTGGGATGTTCTATCCTGTTATTCATTTTAAGCTACCCCCCATTTTAGCTGCTGCGGCCATGGTTTTTTCCAGCATAAGTGTCCTTTTATCTAGTCTCTCAATCAGGTGGTTTGCGCCCTACGAGGCAAGGATGAATACTGCACTCCCCCCCAAGTGGTGAAAAAGAAAAAAAAAGAAAAAAAAAAATCGATAAATAGATTGATTTTGTTTGATCGCTAACTACACTTATATTACGTCCTTAAGATATTGTACAGGAAGAAAATTTGATTTTTCTTTCTTTTGAAACACAGACATCTATTGGTTCATTGCATTTTAACGGTATTTATAGAGGCAAGGCCTACACGAAATACACAAAGTACTACACAAAAGAATGTCTCCTACGGCTGCCAGGATGAACAACGCCTAAGAGGCGCAGCACGGGTTTGAGCGGTGTTGCGCGGAGAGCGCCCGGCTGATGGCCATTCACTTGGGCATAGTGCCCTCCAGTGCAACGGTGGACCAGCTGCGCGTCGCCGTGCGCGGTGCGGCGGAGCTTGAACCGATCGCCCCAGTGTCGCTGGTGGTGGACGACGGTGTGCCCTCCAACACCACATTTGTCGGCGAGTTTCATGCGCTCTCAGAGGATGCCGACGGCTTCCCCTACCTCGATTATACCTTGGAGCGAAATTTCTGTCTTTTCTATTCATTCGACTTCTGGTGGTCGTACTTAAGGATGATACATTGCTCGTTGAGTGGCCGGGAATGGATAGGATTGTTTTTTTTTTGTGTGTTGTTGTTTATTTTGCCAATTCTTTATATTCTATTTATTTTATTAAATTGGCTCATGACTTCTTTGGCAGGGGTCTGATGTTACGCGCGAAGAAATTTCCTTCATTTTCTGGGTTTTGGTTTTGGCTTGTCTTTGGGCGTACGTCGCTGTGCCCTCCACGCGTTCGGCTCGTTCGGCAGTGCTGGGAGACACGCAGCGGGATGCAACTGAAAATATCTTTTTGTTGGTGTTTTTTATGTGGACATTATTTCTTTTCTTCTTTTAGGGTACATGTTAGCCACGTAATATTGACTTGGAGCGGTTTACGTGGAGCATGCGGGGTTGATGTTTTGTTGGGCTTTGTTTCGGGTACGGGGCAGGACTGCTTTTCTTATTCCCTTTTTTTTTCCTTTGTACTTATGCGTTGGGCTTTTGATGCGCTCTTTCATC
>NW_001849559.1:354968-394351 GCF_000209065.1 Trypanosoma cruzi
TGAGGCCGTTGTTCGTTGCAGATCTCAGAATAACGAACTCAAGGTGCACGTCGGCTTTCTTGCCATGATGCGAGAGGGTAATATTCATGTTCCCCCGGAAATTGAACAAGCTGTGCGGCAGCAGAACAACATGGGCAGAACCACAGTTGTCGGAGCCGTGAATGGCGTCGCGCGGCTTTTGGTTGCTCTCGCGGATGAACCCAAGGAAGAGGCTGCTGGAGTCGTGCGCTTCTTGCACCGACAGGGATTCCGGGTGCTCATGGTCACAGGGGACAACGAGGGTGTTGCGGCACGTGTGGCAAGTGCGGTTGGCATCCAACATGAAAACCTTCACGCAGAAGCTCTTCCCACAACTAAGGCCAGCATCGTCCGACAACTTCAATCCGAGGGCGATTGTGTCATTTTTGTTGGTGACGGAATCAATGATAGTCCGGCGCTGGCGCAGGCAGACGTTGGCATAGCTCTGGGCGCCGGAACTCAAATAGCTATTGAGGCTGCAGACGCGGTACTTATAAGCAATAGCTTAGTTGACATCCTAAACCTGCGGGCTCTTTCCATCGCCACGGTCAAGCGGGTATACGGCAATTTTTTCTGGGCCTTTGGCTACAATCTATGTATACTTCCTCTTGCAAGTGGGATGTTTTATCCTGTTATTCATTTTAAGCTACCCCCCATTTTAGCTGCTGCGGCCATGGTTTTTTCCAGCATAAGTGTCCTTTTATCTAGTCTCTCAATCAGGTGGTTTGCGCCCTACGAGGCAAGGATGAATACTGCACTCCCCCCCAAGTGGTGAAAAAGAAAAAAAAAAATCGATAAATAGATTGATTTTGTTTGATCGCTAACTACACTTATATTACGTCCTTAAGATATTGTACAGGAAGAAAATTTGATTTTTCTTTCTTTTGAAACACAGACATCTATTGGTTCATTGCATTTTAACGGTATTTATAGAGGCAAGGCCTACACGAAATACACAAAGTACTACACAAAAGAATGTCTCCTACGGCTGCCAGGATGAACAACGCCTAAGAGGCGCAGCACGGGTTTGAGCGGTGTTGCGCGGAGAGCGCCCGGCTGATGGCCATTCACTTGGGCATAGTGCCCTCCAGTGCAACGGTGGACCAGCTGCGCGTCGCCGTGCGCGGTGCGGCGGAGCTTGAACCGATCGCCCCAGTGTCGCTGGTGGTGGACGACGGTGTGCCCTCCAACACCACATTTGTCGGCGAGTTTCATGCGCTCTCAGAGGATGCCGACGGCTTCCCCCACCTCGATTATACTTTGGAGCGAAATTTCTGTCTTTTCTATTCATTCGACTTCTGGTGGTCGTACTTAAGGATGATACATTGCTCGTTGAGTGGCCGGGAATGGATAGGATTGTTTTTTTTTTTTTTTTTTGTTGTTGTTGGTTGTTTATTTTGGGTATTAGTCTGTTTTCCGTTGTTGTAATTTTTGGCGCTGTTTTTCAATTTTCTTTTTTTTTTTTTTTTTTTTTTTTTTTTGCTTGTAAGATTGTTTTACAGAACTCACTTTTTTTTTTTTTTTTTTTCGTGTATTCGTGTGTTAGAAGGTTGTGGAGTTTTCAATTATGACGAAATACGAACTAAAGCTGCAGTATTTTGACGAGTGGATGATGCGATGGAGGAAGTTTCAGACGGATTCGGATTGGACTATTGAGAAGAATCGCCAGTGGTGGCGTCAGTGCAATATGGCGCTCTCTGCCGTGTTGTTTGGTTCACTGGTGGTGTACACTTCGGGGACGGCCACGCTGAAGCGCCAGTATGGTCTCCCCCACTTTTTTGATGTTGGCATTGATGGCCAGATCAAACAAACGGTCCTTCAGACATTGACCTCTCGTTGGCGCTACACTCCGCAAGGTTATGGCCGCGTGCTGCTGACGGGGATTCCCACATATACGCTTTTTGTTCTTCTTGAGCATTATCAGGAGAGGCGACGCATGCATCTGTATGTTGCCCAGAACACTGTGTTTGGGGAACAGATGCGTCGTTTTTTAAATACTGGGAAAATTGAAGAATATCTTGCGGTGAACATTAAGGGATCTCTGCCTCCCTCTCAGCGAAGTATTTACACCTATTAAGGAAAATAAGATGTCCGCAGTGGCTGTGGGCGTTATGGATAGCAGGGTGGGCAAACGGTGAAAACAACGTTTTTTTTATATATATTAGCGGCGTCGGTGGTGGAGATGTGTATCAGCAGCTGCAGTCTTGTTTAGATGCACGACTGTAGGTGTGGATAGGTGAATTGGTGTGGCGTAGTTGTTTTTTTTACCTTGGGGCCCTTTTGTTGTCGTTGTTGTTGCAATGTGTTTGTCTTTTTTTCTTGACGTGCTTGCAGGGCTGAGTCGAGTGGGCGAACCTTCAGAACCTTGCGCATGGCTTTTGCCTCTGACGAGTTTGTGAACGGCGTGTCAATGGAAAAGATTTAAGGAACTAGGAGTAGTGGACGAGAGGCTATTCGCCTCTTGTTGAATTTCTTTTTTTCTTTTTGTTTTTGTTTGTAGGAATTGTGTCCAAATCTTAATGTTTTTTCCGCTTTTGTCAATGCTGGCTCCTGTGATGGGAGAAGTCTCATCCGGCATCGGTGCATGTCTTCTGTAATGACTGCTTTTGCCATTTCCGGTAAAATTTATTTCTGTTCTTGTAATTCTCCGTTTTTTTTTTTTTTTTTTGTTTTTTTTTTTTTCCTTTCGGCAGCGAGGGTGCAGCGTGTAGGGGCATTCGACTGAGGCGGGAGAGAACACGAAAGGAGAGGAGGAAAAGGTTTTTTGACAGGACGCTGCCACACAATATTTTTTTTTTTTTTTTTTTTAGGTAAGCAGGAAAGACAAGAACAAAAAAAAAGGGTGGGGTGTCTGCACATCCGCAAATAAGACTGCGGTGTGCGACCAGCCGTAAATTACGTGGGGTCTCTCAAGGATTGTGCCTTCTCCCAGGCAAATCTCAAGTGGGTTGTCAGCAGGGGACAAAGGTGAGGGCTGTGAAGCGTGGGTACTCTGCCATGGCGCAGCAAGGAGGTAACATTAGACGTGGAAGCTCTCGTAGTAACGTACATCCTGCCTATGGAGCAATGGTGCAAACGGAGAAGTTTACTAGGGACGACTCCACGGAGACTTTTGAGGGATGCAATATCCAAGTGCAGGTTAGGACTCGTGAGAACGGTCGACGTTCTCCTCTTGTAGCAACGCCTACTCACCGATCGCAAAAGTCCTCTGTAGTGCCACTGAATTCATATGGCAGCGAAGAGAATAGCCCTCCTATTGCTACTCCCATTGCATTTCGAGGGCCCCAGGAATTTCCTGCTGTGTTCAATCCACAGGCTTTACTGCAAGAGCCACTACCACCTACAGTTGTTCATCGTGGACTTTATGGTAAGTGTCGTTTCATTTTGTTCCCTTTGCTTTCGGCGTTTGAAGTTTTGCCACCCCCACCTGCGGGGAAGAGTTTTCCCCTCTTTGTTGGCCAAGTGCGTTTTGAGACAACGCCTGCAGAGCTGATTTGGCTTTTTCGTCGTACATCTGGCGCATGCGCCATTACCATTGAAGGACGAGGAAATGGTTGTTTTATTGTACACTTACAAAGTGAGTCCGAACGGTCTTTGGTGCGTCAATTGCACAGACGCGTTTTATTTGACATTGGCGGAGTATGGTTTGCCCGATCTTCTGAGGAAGTAGATAGCCTTTGTGAATATGTGGCGCTTAATGGGCCGTATCTCTCCAAACAGGCAAAGCTGCCGCGTGACTCGATGGTCGTTGAGGACATCAAAGTGGAATTGAAAGATATGGCATTTTGTCATCCCTGTTACTACTCTCAGGAGGCAGTGGCCCAGTCGTTTTGGAGCAGTAGTGGTGTTGCGTGGGATTCTTCAAATAGCCGAAGAGAGACACCCACAAAAACGCCATACTGCTCGCCGCCGACATCCCCACTGGCGGCGTCATTAACAATGCCGTACTCAAACATGAGACCACAAGATGTTTATCAGACATGCACTCCACCGAACTCGTTAAGAAGGGAAATTGAGGGCGCTCGTACGGAGCTGTGATGAGCGTGGGGTGGATGGATGAGCTGAAAGGGGGGTGGGGGATAGTGTGGGCAATTAATAAGCAAAATAAAAATCAAATAAGGTAAAAAAAAAAAAAAAAGAGAGAGAGAGAGAGAGAGAAAAGGGCCCCACACGGGTCTTTTGGAAGACAAATATGTGCGGTTTATTTTTATTTTTTTGGTTGTGTTTGTTTGTTTGCATTTGTTGCTGTTGTTTTTGGTGGATGGGGAGGGGGGAGTTGATTTGTGTCGCGGGTGCCAAATGATGTTCTTTTTGGATTTGAGTTTTCCTCCCAGTTGTGCCCGTGTGCACCATCATCCGAGGCCAAGAAGCGACAGGGGAGTAAATGTTTAGAGGGTGGGAGGGGGTGGGAGGGGGATAGAAACCAAATGAAACGAAATCAACAACAACAAAAATAAATAACAAAATAACAATATTAGCACGCGTCAGTTTATGAAGTAATACGCAAGGCTCCAATAAGGCAAAAAGAGGCTCTAAAAGACCCAAAGATGGAAAGGACGGTATTCTCTTTTGGAATTTCAGAGAATAATACAAAATGAAAGGAGCTCACGGAAACACATGACGCACGACAAGGAAAGAAAGCGTCTTTGAAGGAGAACTAAAAAATAGAAACTCCCTGAAAGAGGGTGGTGGGAAATCCCCGTTTTTTCTTTTTTTGTGTGTGTGTTTTGTTTGCTTATTCCTTTGCGGTTGGGAAGGGGAGGGATGTGTTTCATAAGGTCAAGTCGATGTGATGATGACGGTTACAAATACTTTGCTGTAATGGTTGCTGCTGACGGCCTTGATTGGGGCGCAGGTGCAAATATGGGTTTGGCTTTCTCTCTTTCTCACTGCTTGTGTGCCGGTGTGGTGGATGAGTTTGTTGTTGTTTTCTTTTTTTGAATTTATTTTTATGTACACACTTGTCTCCCTCTCTCCCTCTCTCTCTGTGTGTGTGTGTGCCATCATTTCCCCGCTCTCTCTCTTCTTCTGCTCCACGCGATGTACATTCGGCTGCGCAGGGAAGTGGTGATAATAGGGAGAAGGAAACGTTGGTACTGTGGCGTTCTCGATCAAACAAATACAACGGAGGAGAAGCTCCTACACACCAAGAAGGAGGAGGGGGGGAAAAAAAGGGGGAAAGGGCAGATGGGTGGAGCTTTTCCCACACTTTGGTAGGAAAAATGATGGGTAAAATGAGAGGAGAAATATTATGCCGGGGCGTTTATTTGTGCTGCTGCTCACATTTTCTTTTTTTTTTTTTTGTTTTTGTTTTGTTTTTGTTTTGTTTTGTTTTTGTTTTGTTTTGTTTTTGTTTTTGAATCCTGTTTCTCACCTTTTTTTTTTTGCCGTAATTTTTTAATCCTCCTCTCATTCCCACGAGTGTATGATCCGATCCACGTATTGCTGCTGTTTATTTCTTGAAGTGAAGGCGGTGGAAACGCATGTGCATAGGTGTGGCTGCAATTTTCTTTTTTCATTTGTTTTACCCCACGAGGGCCAGTTGCTTCAGGATATTTATCAATGAAATACTCGGAGAGTGTGGGAAAAGGATAGAGAGAGAGAGAGAGAGAGAGAAGCACTACATTTTTTGTTTTTGGTCTTTTTGTTAATATTATTTCTCCAAACAGAAAAGTATGCACCCTTTTTTTTATGTGTGTATGCAACGGATACATGCATACATGGGGGAAGCGAATACACAAGCGGAATGATTTGTTTCTTTACATGTGTTGCGAACGCATTTCTCGCCTTTTTTTTTTTTTGTGTGTGTGTGTGTCTGTGTGTATGTAATGTATGTGTGATTTAGTTAGGAGTTTCGTAATGACACGAAACTGAGGGCGGAGAATAGGCACACAAACACGCGCAGAGAAAAACAGAAACGGAATACTGAAACTTAAAAAGAAAAGAAAAAGAAGAATAGATGTATGATGGTGGTTTCGGCTTACTCGACTGCATCTATTTGCCATGCGGAAGCACTGCGGCTTCTTGTAACGGCTATCTTCCCGAGTGCATCCATCGTCCTCTCTATCCCGAAAGGGTCTCAGATGTACGCAGGAGGAGCCGTGGTGGAGGGTGCACTCTTTGAAAAACTCCATCAAAAACTTTTGCGGGCTGAACCATCCTCAGACGTTGCAGAAGAATACTGCGACCGGAAAAGACGACCGTCGGAAGATTTGCCCGTGTCGCCGCATGGTGGATGCCTGCAGGCACGGAACGGCCCTCTTTCCACGCCGTGCTCCCCAGACGTCGTGGATGTGTGGAGAACGCTTTATCTTAAGTGGCCTCCACAACCGGTTGCAGGCCGTCCGTTATGGCGCTACGATTCGGAGGAGTCATCGTTGCCTGGAATGCCGTGCTGGACACCTCACGCCGTGGTTTACATTGGCGGCTTTGAGGCCCCTGATCTCCGTCAAGTTGTTGCGCCACAGCTGTTTGCCCAAGTGCCACCCTTTTCCAGCGACACGGAGGTGGACCGAACCTTTGGAGGTAGAACGTTTGACTACAGGAGGCAGAAGGTTCCGAAATTTGCGTCCAGGGTGCTGGACAGAGAGTTTCTGTTGCGGGAAAAAGGGTGCGCAATACACGAGCCCGACTTATTGGAGATGGCATTGCCCGTGACGTTCCCGTCCAACAGTAGTCTCAAAGAAAACTCCACTGAGACGCGGCGTGTACGCACATTTATTTCCTTTGCTGGATCTGAACCGAATCTACGCGCGCTTCAGGTGGCAGTGGATCCAATGCATCGACGCGCATTGCGTCCAGCCTTTGGTTACTCCATTGCCGCTCTAAAGTTTGCTCTTCCCCCTCCTCTTGTGAACGCCACTCGGCTTCTTCGACAGTGGAATGAGTCATGGTCGCCAACGCCTCTCAGCACCGCATTCTGGCTTTCCGCAGTGGGACACGCGGTAGAACTACGTTTGCCAATGGACAAAACAGCGTCTTTTCTTCTTCATGAAAATGCCTGTAGCCTGGCGGAGGCGTCCAAGTCGATTGCCTTCCTTACAGCCTCGCTTGTTAGCAGCAGTCCTCAGGAGTGCTGGAATAATTTTTTTTTGCCCGTGGAGCGGTTTGAGGCGGAGCGCGGCGTGCGGGAACTGATGGGTACAATCAATATCCTGCCAGTTGGGCAGCTGCAATAATCACGACGTGAGTGTTTCTCTTCTGTCCCTGATACATGTGGTTGATTCTTGATTGTAACACTTGATCTAACGGTCATATGTGTGTTTATTGACGTTGGGTGACATTTGGTGGTGATTGAATCCCATCTCCATCTCCTTATTATTATTATTATTATTATTTAAAAACAACTATAATATCTGTAGTTTTTCTTTTTTATTGTTGTTGTTGTTTTCTTTTAAGGGAAAACGGAATCTTCTGCATTGATTTTATTCTGTGGAGAGGAGGGATAATAATACTAACAATATTAATAATAATAGTAATAACACTGCGCAAAAATGTTGTTTCAGATTGTAAGTAACGTTGCGGACAAGGTGGATCTTTTCATTGAGGATGAAATGACTGTTGGTGAGGTGCGTGTGTTAATCGGACAAATGATTGACGCCGATGAAAAGACGATTCGTCTTACATTTCAGGGCCATGTGCTGGAGGACGACAAGGCCACATGGGAATTGATATTAAAGATGTATCCTTTAGCTGAAGACACCCCGCGCAAACTCTTTGTGCATGTCTCAGAAAGGCTGAGGACCGGATCGGCGAGCATGGAGGCGCTGCGAGCGGCGTTAGTGTCGGCGTCGGGTCAAGAAGACGAAAAAGCCGCGCGAGTACAAGCCAGACTTATGGAGCCCGTTATTGACCTCATGGTGAAGGACCCATCCATGGTTGAAATGATGTTGTCTTCGCATCCAGGATTGAAACAAATGTTGGAAAAACACCCCGAACTGAAGAGTCATGTCTGTGACCCAGAGACTCTAAAGACTTTGATGATGTCACAAATTGATCCCGATCAACGGCGCTCCTTGAATCGAGGAATGGGATTGCAACTTGCTCAGCTTAGTGCGTTGCCCGGAGGCGAACAGCTTTTTGAACACCTGACTTCGGAATATCTGAATGACATGGCTGCCCTTACGGAGACCCATGTCTCTAGTTCTTCGGATAACGTCGATGAGGCACAGGCACGTCCTGATCCAACCAAAGAGGCAAACAGCGAGGCATTGCCAAATCCCTGGGAAAGGCAAACGTCCAGTTTGCAGGGCGCATCAGGGTTAAACTCAGTGAATGGAAACACAAATAATTTGTTTAGTGCATTTGGCGGACTTGGAGCTTCTGGAGGTTCGATGCCTTTTGCTGGGCTATCCGGTAATATTGCATCATTGGGTCACACGAATCCCGTGACCGCGGCTTCCTTTTTGCCTCCACGGATGCTGTCTTCCTCTCATGAAGGAAACCATGTACCAACTACGGATCCTACCCACACAAGGGAGGCATCGGCAAATACTGGAGAGTGGGCGTCACAGTTAGCAACATTAAGGGAAATGGGATTTGATAATGAGGCACTGTGTTTAGAAGCCTTACGTGCGTCAAATGGAGATATTGATGGGGCTGTTAACTACATTGCGGATAAGGATAAATGAGCGTTGGATCCTTCACAGGCCACAAAGAAGTAGTGATATTCATCTTCCTTGGAATAACAATTTTGGGATATATACATGTATATTCTATCAGGGAGGTGGGTAGATATTTTCTCCACACTTGCACGAAAGCTTGGATTTTTTTTTAGGGCCTTTTTGTTGTTGTTGTTGTTGTTGTTGTTATTTTTGAGGCATGTAATAATTTATTATTATTATTATTATTATTTATTATTTATTATTCATTATTTTGGTTACGTTTACGTTTTTTCTTCTTGTGTTTCTACATGAGAATGTGTGCTTTTTCTTCTGTGGTTGTGTCTTTCTGCGTGAATGTCTGTTGATGACGTTGTTGTTGTTTCTTTTTTTTTTTTTGTGTGTGTTTCCTTAATTTTAATTATTCAGGCGATTTAAATGCCTGTGCGAAATAACGGACGGAACATTTTTTTTTTTTTTACCCCTCTCTCTCTCTCTCAGTGTTTGTCTGCACAGTTTGCCTTGTCGTTGTATTCTTTCATTCCTTTTTTGTTGTTGTCGTTTCTATCTGTTACGGTTTGGTTTCTTTAATTGTAGCCACTGGCGGGAGGCCGGAGCAGCTCCACGAGACAAGTCGGGCAAGAAGGAAGGCACAATCACGCACATCAACTTACACATTTTGTTTGTTTGTTTGTTTTTCTGTGGTATTGTTTGGAATAGCGGCGACAGGGCACTGCATAACGGGAATCCTTTTATTATTATTATTTTTTTTTTTATATCTTTCTTTACTTCCGTGTGTGTTGGTGCGCTGCGCATAAGTTGCATCACGTGTCTTCCCGTATTTCCGCATCTTTTGCGGGAAACATGCGTGTTGTCGTTTCCTTTGCTGCCGGTTTGTTAGCCGCTTTGTTGCACCGCCCCGTCGATGACGCGTTTCCCGCGGAGTGTTACCGCAGCATCGAGAATGCACTTCACTTTCGCAATAAAAAGCGTGATGGTGAAGTCTTTTCACAGCGCTACGAGCCGTACCAGCTGGGAGAAGTGATTCCAATCACGCACGATACCGCCCTTTTCCGTTTTCTTCTTCATGCGGATGAGGAGTTCAATCTGAAGCCGTGCTCGACGCTACAGGCTTGCTACAAGTACGGGGTTCAGCCGATGGAGCAGTGCCACCGCTTCTACACACCTGTCACGGCCAACCGCACAAAAGGATATTTTGACATCATTGTGAAGCGCAAGAATAGTGGCCTCATGACAACTCATCTTTTTGGAATGCACGTTGGGGATAAACTGCTATTCCGCTCTGTGACCTTCAAGGTGCAATACAAACCGAACAAGTGGAACCATGTGGGCATGATAGCAGGTGGCACTGGCTTTACGCCAATGTTGCAAATTATTCGTCATTCTTTAATGGAAAAATGGAATGACGGTAGTGTGGACAATACAAAATTATCATTTCTTTTTTGTAACCGCACAGAAAAGCATATTTTACTTAAGGGTCTCTTTGATGATTTGGCGGAACGTTACTCCAATCGGTTTAAAGTGTACTACACCGTTGATCAGCCTGTGGAGCCTGAAAATTGGAAACATTTTGTGGGTTATGTATCCAAAGAAATGGTGCAACAAACAATGCCTGCACCGGATGAAAAGAAAAAGATCATTATGCTCTGTGGCCCTGACCAACTGCTGAATCATGTGGCAGGCACACCCATGGGGACAATGAGCGCCATGTCAAGTGGGATGAATATTCAGCCCCTTGCACCAGATCTAAACAATTTGGTTTCCCTTGGCGGCATCTTGGGTGAACTCGGCTACAAGAACGATGATGTTTATCGTTTCTGAGCCGCATATCAAGAAAAGAGGTTGAAGAGGAATTGGATTACATGTGGGGTGAGTGGATGATGAGGCTTGTAAAGTTCCACGGCTGGGTTTTTTGATCATGAAGATGTGGTGTGAAGGATTCTCAGACCTAACTTCCCTTTTGGCGCTTCTGTTTAGTTGTGCCCTTTCATTTCCCCATCTCCTGTGTGTATTCTTTTTTGGATGCCTTTTACTTCTTACTTTTTTCTTTTTTTCCTTCCTTGTCCACTGCGTTGCGGCACACAGAGGCATTGAGGGAAGAGAAGTGCCCAAGAGGAATATATATTTTGTTAAAAAGTCAAGAAGAACAGGGACACGTACATTAGAAAATACGCCATGTTGCGTTTTACTCGCTGCAGTCTCACTGGACGTGCGATGATCTCTCGTGGAAGTCCGGAGTGGTCACATCGTCTGGACCTTAAAAAGGGGAAAAAAACGATACTAATGCACAAGCTTGGCACAAGCAAGCCCAACAATGCACTTCAGTACGCGCAGATGACACTGCATGACTTGACAGAATGGTGCCTCACGTATTCGCTGTGGCCGCTGACTTTTGGTCTGGCATGCTGCGCAGTGGAGATGATGCACGCGTATGCTGCGCGCTACGACTTGGATCGCTTTGGCATCGTTCCGCGTCCCACACCTCGTCAGGCGGAAATTATTATCGTCTCCGGCACTGTGACAAACAAGATGGCGCCACTCCTTCGGAATATTTATGTTCAGATGGTAAACCCAAAGTGGGTTATCTCAATGGGAAGTTGCGCCAATGGTGGCGGTTACTATCATTTTTCATACGCCGTGTTACGTGGGTGTGAACGGGCCATTCCTGTAGATTTTTGGATCCCCGGCTGCCCGCCTTCCGCAGAGAGTCTTGTGTTTTGTCTACACACATTGCAGAAGAAGATCCGCTGGCATGAGATACAAAAGTACTCCGTCCGCGGCTAAAATCAGCAGTGCACTCTCTCTAGTTTGGCTGCTGCCGAAGTGCTGAGTGGCGGAATCATTGAAAGCCTCCCTTTCCGTGGAGGGAGAGGCAGAGAAAACACCCTTGCCTACCGATGAAGGAGTCATATATATATGTATCATTCGAGAATGCCGTGCACACACAAGAGGAAGAAGGAGGGGAAAAAGAGGAGTTTTAGAAGGAAGCGAACAGCAACGGAAAACATGCGGTACGGAGGAGAAACAAAAGGATGATTCGGGTGTGGGGGGAACGGGGGAAGAGTTGCAGGTGCAGTAATGGCATGGCACCCATTTACAGTAAAATGCTTGTGTCGAGGCACATGCATGGATTAAACCGAGCAATGAAAAGGGGGTAAGGGGTTGGGAATAGGAATGAGGGGAGTTTATTTTATTTTATTATTATTATTTTTTTTTTTCTTTTTTCTCCTTGTAAGTGCGTGTGTTTTTCTTTCTTCCCTTCTTTGTGTCGTTTTGGACAGGTGTGCAGGAAAGTAAAAGGACGGAGTAGCAAGGGAAAACATATAGGGAGATTGTGTGCGTGCGTGCGTGAGAGAGAGAGGAAGGGGAGGGGAGGCGATGAGACAGTGAAGGTGGAGTGCATTTTTTTATGACGGTCATTTGTGGTGGAGAAAAAAAGAAACACTTGGAGGTCAGAAAAATTTTACCGCTCTTTTATTTTTCTCTCATTTATTTTTTTTTCTGCTCCTGGCAGCTGAGCCCTTTGCACGATTGCTGAAATTCAAGTTGTTACACACCCAAAGCCATGCAACCCAAAATTTGCCACGTTGTCTTCTTCCGCCTTGACCCGGCGAAGGTGAAGACGCTGCTGCCAACGGATGTACTCCAGCGGCACCTCAGCGTGATCCGCGAGAAGGTGCCCGGTTTGTTGGAGCTGAATTTCGGGCCAACCGGCACCAACCTATACCCCAACTACGTTGACTGCAGCAACGGCTACACGCACTGTCTTGTGTCAAAGCACGCGGACGCCGACAAACTGAAGGTTTACGCTGAGCACCCGGACCATGTCGTTTTTGCCAACCTGTTGAAGTCTTCCTCGGCAGCGCCGCCAATTCGCATTGACTTTGAGCTGAGCGCCGGCAATGAGTAGCACAGTTTGATGTGAAGGCTTCTCTTTATTATTATCATTATTATTATTACTATTATTTACACAGACACAACTGCCCAAATCATTCACTGTGTTATGGGCTCAAAAAAATGGTATTTCTTTTGTGTGCATATTTGTGTTTGTAAATTTGCACGTGTGCGCCACTCTGATTTTTTTCTCCGTTTTTTTTTTTTTTTTTTTTTTTTTTTGCGTGTGATGTTTCGTCACGGCGCCTTCACCACATATATACATACATTTATGCATTTATGTGTATGCATGCAAGGAATCAGGATAAAAGGAAGGACAGAAGATCAACAGTTGAAGCCAATTTTCAAAAGTAGAAAGCACACGTTATTTGTACGCGTCACGGTTCTTCAACTTTGTAACGTTAAATAAAAACGACTGAGAGCGTCTAACTTTTTTTTTTTGTTTGTTTTGTTTTGTTTTGATTTTCAAAAGGAAAAAAAATAAATAATTTGTGCGATTTTTCAACAGAGTCAATATGCCCTCAGTGATGCATGTTGCTCTCTTTCGGCTACGCGATGGCATGGATGAAAACAAAATTGCGAGTCTTCTTCAGGCCGCTCGAGAGGAAATCCCCGGCGTTGTGGAGATTCACTTTGGTGCGAACAAGGTGCGAAGTACAAAACACGGCGGCTTATCGACGAACGACCAGACACATGCGCTCGTCTCACGCCACGAGCACAAGGAGCATTTTAAAAACTACATCCTGCACCCCCGCCACTTGGAACTCATGCAGTACATTTGTTCCTTCGCAGTGGCCCCGGCGACAGTAGTGAACTTCTACGCGAATGAACGTCCTCACCTCTAAAGGAAAGGATCTACGAAAACCAAAAAAAAAAAAAAACAAGGGAGGGGTAAAAGGTAAAGCATAGAGAAGAAACCGTCATGACTTTTTTTTTGTTATTTTTACGCGCCTGCATGCTGGGGAAGTTGTTGATGGGACGGAAGATGACGACCCTTGCTGTGACACTTGTATTCATGCCGCCCCACTCGTAACTGCAATGAAAGTACGGGTATGTTGTTGTTGTTTTTTTTTTTGTGTGTGTGTGCCACAGGGATTGGGTGAAGACCGTGGATGAGGGAGAGCGGCGAGAAGCAAGAAGATATTCATATATATATATATATATATATATATATATATATATATATATTATATATGTCTATTGTGTTGGGAGCTTGTGAAACTACTGTTTGTGAGAGGGCTGGCTAACTAATTTAATTAATGTATGATTATAAGAAGAAGAAAACGAAGATATTTATTTACGATTCCTTCGCATCTTATGAATCTTTGGAAGACCGCAATGGGAGGAGCCAATGAACCGATAACGTCAAGACGAAGCAATTTTTTTTTTTTTTTTTTTTTTTTTTTGGAGGGGGTTTGTTTGTTTGTTTTATTTTCGCCGTCCCACTCGGCATTTTTTTCTGATTACCCCCCACCTTGAGACGGTGTCTTGCGGCTGGACGAACCCAAATTTTACCAATTCGTAAGTAATATAAACATCTCCAATCCGAATAGAGCGCAACATGCCAAGATAGCGGTTATCAGAAATATATATATATATATATATTGCATACTTGAAGCAAGCATGGAGGATATGGCGAGGCCACCGCCTCTTCTTTACCCCCCTTTTTATCAGCCTGTTTAATTTATAAGTTCTGTATTTGGCGAGCAGCCCAGGCAAATATTTTTTTTTTTTTCTTTTATGTTTATTTATTGGGAGGGTGGGGTGGAAATTTTTTTCAAGAAGGTTCGTTTGTTCTGCGTGGGCGTTCTTCCCGTCATTCTTCTTCGTGCGTGGGGGGCGGATGACGGTTGTTTTCATGCACTGGTGGTACCGAGGAAATCCTCACAGAAGAAACCAACCAGCGGGGGGAGAGGTGGCGCGAAGATGCCCAAAGAAGGGGCATCGGACGACGTCACATGTCACACAACCGGGGTGGGGGAACTCGTTTTCACAGTTGGTCAAGCACGTGAAGGTGATGGTGCTGGTGGAACAAAAGTGGATAAAAGAGAGGAACCAAAATAAAAAGATAAAAATGCCGTTGAACCAAGAAGGTGAGGGGGGTGGAAAAATAAGAGGGAAATATTGGGCTTCTTTTTCTGCCCGCTCATTTATTTTTCTTTACTGTTTTTTTCCGTGCTTTGGATGGCAGTTTTTTCCCCCTTCTCAATATCCCTCCTGTCATTGTTACTGTGAGTAGTGTAATGTTTTTTTTTGTTTTTTTTTTTTTCTCAAGAGGGTTTGCCCCAGCAATTCACAGCTGGTCCGAGCGCTGGTCGATGCCGTCAGCCCTGCGCCAAAAACAATGACCCCGTTAGGGAAACATGGCTCTTGGCTTTTCCACCTCGGATAATACGGGGCAATTGGCCCTGACGCCACGCTGAGGCGGCCGGCATTGCCAGGGGAGCGGTCTCCAGTTGGGCTCTTTGCTTTTTGCTGGGGGCTTGGGTCGTGTGTCACCCGGTCCGCCCACACGACTGGGGTGAGGAGATGTCCGGCTGCGGCGCCCCTTTTCCGACGAGCCTGGCAATAGACTGTGATACGCGCATTGCCAACTTCCGCATTTATTCATCGCCGCTGTCTCCGGGTCAGGTGCTTTGCCCTGCAGGAATGCCGCTGGCATTGTGGGGCACACGACCATGCGTTGGCAGCACGGCAGCGACCACATCATGGCGCCTTACAGGCTGACATCCAGAACACTCCACTGCAGGATGGTTGACTTTTGGCTTCCCGAAGAATTGCACCCGTGTCTCTCGGTGATAGGCTCTGGCACTACGGTGATGTAGTCAACCATGAAGACACCGGTTTTTTTTCGTTCTGGTTGTTGTCGTTTTTTTTTTTTTTTTTTTTTATGCCGGTGTGTTTTCATTTATCCCGATTACACTTTCAATCCGATGGGTAGAGAGAGAAAAAAGGGGAAAAACTGCTGTTAGATTGCATATAATTTCTACTCTAACGGATATTATTATTATAGGAGCTTGTGAAGAGAATGATTGCGGGAGAGCTGGTTAACTTAATTAATGTATATTTATTTATTTATATTTATATTTATATCCTGATAAACGCATGCACTCCTTTATGAAACTTTTCCTGTCTTATGAATTTTGGGAAGGCCACGACCTTAAGGACATCAGGGAACCGATAGAGGCCAGATAATTTTTTATTTTTATTTTCACCCTCTCACCCACACCCTCTTTTTCATTCCCCACCACGCGGCGGAGTCTTGTGGCTGGAGGACCTCAAAGTTTGCTACCTCGTAAGTAATATATATATATATATGTATGTATTTAGATGTACACTTACTTGGTTTTAAACTTCGAGGATATGGTGAATCCCCACTCTTATTCCATTCATCTCTTTCCTATTCCTATCGGGTTTGTTTTCTCCTATTATTGATAAACTCAGGATTTGGCCAGCGGCCCAGAAGATTATTCAGTGTTGTATTGGAGGGGGGAATTTGCTCTCTTTCTCTCTTTCGAATAGATTTATATTTATATGCGACTTTGGCCTTTTAAATAAGTTTTTCCTTGATGCAATGCTGCATATGTGTATATGGTTTTTTATAGTAAGGTAGAGTCTCAGAATTGTTTTCTCTTGTAGAACAAAACGCTACGGATGAAATGCGCGTAGGGCCATCTATTCGACTGCTTTCTTTTGGATGGGCACGCGGTCCACTTTTACGAATGCATTTTGGTGGTGGAAATGCAGCTCAGATTTCTTCTGCGGGGAAATGTTTTTGTAATACGGCCGCGGTGTTGTGCAAGAAGTCTCCACAGCCCCTCCCATTGTTAACACCAGTGAAGTTTGCACAGATTGCACCGATGGTTTTGCTTTGTCAAGCTCTGAAGCAACACGCGGCGATGGACAGTGCTGTTGGCATAAACGGGAACAGCAATGTCATCAGCCGGGCGGTATTTAACCATTACTGTTTTGAAAGCCATGTAGAAAATAGTGACGAGGCGTTGCGACTGTTGGAGGAATCAGGCAGTGTCGTCTCTCTTTCCAACGGGGAAGGAGTGCACCTTCGGCCTTTGCAGTTTGCACACATGTACGAAGACCTCACTGGGGAGGGGGAGGAGAAAGGTTCCACTTTGGCTTTTTTTCTTGAGGAGGCAACGAAACGATTGAAGGCTGCACAGGCTGAAGAGGCGGCGATGCGGAGTGAACTTCAACCAGCCCTAATGCGAGCTGCAAAGTGGCGTCGAGTGGTGTGGGGCGGTGCATTGTGCTTTTCAGGGGCGCAACTGGCAATTATTTCGCGTCTGACGTTCTTTGATTTTGATTGGGATACCATGGAGCCCGTATCGTACTTTCTTGGCACTGGCACGTCCCTGCTGTTTTTCTTGTACTTCCTCCGCCACGGGCGGTCACACACGTACGAGGACTACGACAGAACGACGCTACCAACAAAACTGAGAAAATATGCTCCTCCTGGCTTTGATTGGGAAAAATATGAGGCCATCTGCAAAAATGTCGATGATGAACGAAGAATGTTGAATAGAATCAAGGAATGGATGAAAAAACACTAAGCAAGGAAAAACTTTGGGCGTGCATGCATATGTTTATATCTTGCTGGAATGCAAACCTTGTTCTATTTGTTTGTTTTTTATTCCATGCTCCATTCCTGACCATGTACACTGCGCCGATGTGCGTTTGTAGGGACGGGGGTGAATGTCAATTCCCTCTCAATCCAATAGAAGTTCTTTCTTTTTCCCCCCCTGTCGTAATTTTGTTTACACAAGCGAAACGACAGGAACTCGAATAAAAATAAAATGAAAAAAACAGAAAAAAACAGAAAAAAGAAAAGGGATGAGTGTTTTCTACTTGGATCTTTTTTTTTTCTTTTTTTTTCTTCTTGCCGCGCTCCCCCCTCTGTTTCACGCGTCCGTCTCCTTATTTACAATGTACGCTCATGCCAGCGTCGCATTTGACTGTCACTGACAGCCATGCGTTTTGGTTTTGTTGTCGTTTCTTTTTTTTTTCTTTTTATGCTGATTTGGTTTAGTCTGAAGTGAATGCAGCCTTTTTTCGGTCATTCCCAATCGCCACAACGGTTTAAATGGTACTGTTCTATACTAACCTTTTCTTTTTTTCTTTTGCCTTTTTTGCAGCCATGTGTTTGCTTTCCCCCGCACGACATGTGCGCATCGTGTGAAGAAAAAAAAAAAAAAAAAAGAGTGGTTGCATCCTTGTAGACAAATAATTAGATGTTTATTTGTGTGCGGAATAATAATGAAAATTACATCTGCACTTCAAGTTGTGGTTGCAGTAAATTTTTATTTTTATTTTATTTTTTTTTTGAAAGGCTATATTTGCAATTTTGTCTCTGTTTGCGTGTGTCACACCATTGTCTTTTGTATTTCTTGCTGTTCCTGTTCCTTTTTTGTTTTTGTTTTTTTGTGTGTGTGTAGCGGAGAGGCAAAAACTCTCTGGGTGACAACCACCAACGATCATCGTCGTCATCGCGAGAATACCCAGCAAGAGAAAAAGGCGCAACACACAATAGGCCAGATGCATATGAATCTGACCTCATCCATCTCGGAGAAGCCTATGAGCACTCGGAGAAAAATGATAAGAGCGGAAGACACTGTGAGGCTTGAGAGGTCGAGGTTGTTGTTACATCGTCGTGAAAAGACGCATTGTGATGAGCAGCGGTGTTACGGCGCCGTTACTTCTTCAACGATGCGCAGAGCGAGCTCCGTGCCCGTGAACCGTCCTTGGCGAATTGTGACTGCGCATCGTTCTGGGTCGAGAGACCGGGAATTGACGATACGTGAGCAGACCACGAGGTTGGCAGAGGAGGCGAAAAAAACACTCTTCCATGGAAGTTTTACCTCAAGTCATGGTGCAATGTTCAGCGTGCTGCCGCTGCACCGCCATGAGGGCAGGGTAAAGTCCATCACAAGAAGGCACCCCAGTGACACACATACGGCAGAAATGGAAGTGTTGTCGCCAAAAAAAGAGAAGGGAATTTATACTACCGCTGTGGATGTCGCCGCGCCAAGTGTTCTCAAGAAAGAAAAGGGATCACCATTTCTTCGCGAGCATCAGAGCTCTCCAGAGCCTTCCTCATTTAATACCGAGTATATTACTACGGCGAATCAACGTCCAAGAAGTGCGGACGCATCTTTAATCAAAGATGGTGGCCTTGGTTCATGTGTTAAGGAGCATGACATCCTGCGGGCAGATTCGATTCGCATGGCAATAAAACGCCCCGAAAAAATTGGTACCGCGTCGCGCGAGTTTTTTTCCTCTCCGAGCATTGAGAAAACTCAAGCTGAACCTGCGGCCCGTCCGGATGAGAAACGCATGCACATGATAAATGCCGAGGAAGCTTCCTTACGGAAAGAAGAAACCAATGTTTCTCTGGGTTCATTGCCATATGTTTATGCAGATATCAAGACAGATGATGGAATTCCTGGCAAGACGAGTGCCCATCGCATTTCTTTTGCTGAACACGTTGTTATTAATGACCCTGATACTTACACCGAAGAGGAAGAAGAGGAAGAAGTAGAGATCAGCTACGGCGATGCATTAATAAATCTTTTGACCTTTTCTGTACCAGCTGCCTTAACGATTGGTTTTACATTTGCGGTTACTGTTGTTCCATTGGCGTTTATCGGAAGTTATTTGGGTGAGTTGTACCTTTCTGGTGCCTCTGTTGGATGCTTCATTTTGAGTATTTTTGTCTTATATCCAATGATTGGAATGACATTTGCGATGGATACCTTATGCTCACATGAATATGGGAGAGATCAGAATAGTCAGGAACTTGGACTTCTTTTGCAACGAGGCATACTTATCAATCTCCTGTTCCTTACCCCAGCATGTGTTGCTTTGTATAATGTGGATTCTTTTCTTGAACGTTTCTACGGTGTAGAAATAGCAAGTGTGGCAAGAGATTTCTTGCATTACATGCCTTTGTTTATGCTACCCGAGATGATATTCATTGCGTTTAACAAATTTTTATGCAATCAAATGCGACCCCAGATTCCAATGTTTGCATTGGCTGCAGGATTTATTATAACTCCATTTGTGCAAATGAAATTGACACCGATGGGGGTCCGATACTCGATGCTTGGTATGTGTATTACGGCGTGGTTTCAACTAGTAGTCGTCATTCTTATGACAATATACGTTCCGCAGACGAGACACACACTTGGAAAACTACGTATTATGGAGGCTTTGCAACCATCGGATGTAAAAGGATATTTAAAACTTGCTATTCCAAGTGCGGTCTTTGTTGCCGCAGAAGCCTCCTCGTTTGATTTAACTGTTTTGTTGTGTGTCCATTTTGGAGAACAGGCAGGAGCGGCGTGGTCAGGTATCATGAATGCTCTTTATATCTTTGCCGCCTTCTCTGGCGGTTTGAGTGCGGGCGCTTGTGCCAATATTGGCCGTTGTGTCGGCTGCAATGAGCCAACGAATGCTCGGACGTACGTTGTGGCCTCTATCACTCTGGTATTATTGGTTAGCAGTATTGATTCAGCATTATTATATAGCTTTTTTGATTTTTTCATGTCGCTTTTTGGCACCAAGGGCCAAACGCTTCAGCTGGCACGTGAGACTCTCATTCTATTGCCAATCTTTCACATGGCGGATGCGGTGCAATTCACATTTCAAGGCATTTTTAGTGGTTTGGGCAAAAATCATTGGGGTGCTCTTATCCTGCTATCCTCGCTATGGGGCGTGGGTATTCCTTTGGCGTTTTTCCTTGGCCTGTACCTTCAGTACGGTATCTTTGGTGTCTGCCTTGGCATGACCATTGGCTTATGCATTGAAGCCCCCGCGATGGTGGCAAGTGGTTGTATGATGGATTACCAGTCTGTATGTGATACCTTTACTTTTGAAAGGATTAGTATTAGCGGAGAAGAAGAAGAAGAGGAAGCGGAAGAGAAATGTTTAACGGGTGAGGATGTACTCCGTCGGTCGGGGATTCCTGTGAGTCTGTCGGACTTTGGCCCGCGACTAGTAACAGACATTGGGCGAATTAGAGTTCCACAGCACCATTAACTCAAAGAATTAAACGGGGTAAGCAATTTTTCCCATTTCTTTTACTTTTATTTTTTGTTCTTCTTATTTTTGCCATAACCCTGTGAAAAGAACGGGCAACCAGATGATTCTGAGTAAATGGGTGGGTGACTTGCTCATCTTGGATGTTCCTTTACATATAAATTGTTTTGGTTTTCCAATGCATCCTCCTGTAGGACGGATTATGTCATGTTATTTATATATATATATTTTTTTTAATGTGTTATTTGCGCTTTTACTGCGCAATTCTTTTTCTTTTTTTTTCTTTTCTTTTTTTTTTTTTTTTTTTACGTGCGTTGTTATCACCCCGCCGGAAATTGCGGTGGGAACACTGAAATTACCGGCGCTGAAGGTTTGCAGTAATTCAGGGAAGCAAAGAAGAGAGTTGGAACGGACTGCAAGAGGAATTTCATTCACGTCGTAAAGAAGAAAAAAAAGAAAAACAAGAGATAAGTGTGATTGTGCTGCAAAGAGAGGAGGAGCAGCAGGAGGTGGTGGTGAAAGAAGTGTAGGGCGGCGTCTTTATTTATATACGAGGCGAGTTGGGGCGGGAGCACGGCGGCGTTTACACATCCCCCAGTAATGCAGGACAAAGCCACATTGCACGTCAATCACTGCAACCAAAGCAACGCCGCAACGTCCAACAGCACAGGGGCGAATGGCTCATCCTGGAGCCTGGTCCGGCTCTTCGACTCAGAAGTAACGGACTTGCTTCGGGAGCAGAGGGAGTTTCTGGCCAAAGCCCAGGCAAACGAAATCCGTGCATCCACATTTTTACGTTTGCGACTAAGCGCCCAACAGAAACTGGTGGCGCAGCGAAATCAATTCTCCGAGCGTCGGGCCGTACAGAACAAACGCAGAACTAGTGCCATGCCCTCTGCCATGGCGCGTACGCCCAATGCGTCTGGGCCTCCGGAGGATTTGGACTCGAACCCCGAAGAAGAGGGAGAAAGAGGAGAAGGGTGGCAATGTCGGGGCTGTTTGCGCAGCTATAACGATGCATCCGCTTTCACACGTCATAGAAGTCACTGCGCAAAATATATCCTGCTTAAAAAAAAACATGTTGGCGACACGGCGTCTCTCACTGCAAGTTCTTCCCATGTTGGAATGAAAAGTCGCCAACTGTTTTCTACATCGTCCGTTGGATCCACATTTAAAGCAGAACTGGAATTCACCAGGCAGCGGCTGGACTCTGCGGGGATTGGCTTACCGCGTGCAGAAGCAATCAATAATTGTGGCTTATCTTCTATTTTCAATGCATCTGGCTTATCCCATTCGGAACAGACGCGGCGAAATACTGCCTTTGGGAGCGATGCTGCCTTGCCAGGAACGGGTTCTTTACCAGCTGAAACTAAAAGCGCCAACCGTTCGCCTTCGATTCATTGTTTTTCTGCGTTGGAAGAACGAAGGGACGAGCGTGTGGAAGAGGATGGTAGGAAGGACGCTGCTCCCATTTTGTCCTTGTCAAGGGAGTTGACGCCTTTTTCGTCCGAGCTACTGTCGCAGCCAAAAGTATCCCCCAGTGGCAGAGCTTCAATTGATGATGTGCCGGCGGCCGTTGCGGATCGGGCGTCGTTTGAAAAGTCCGCATCTCTTCCCATGTGGGTATCTTTGGCTGGTAATGCGAAGTTTGGCGAGGATGGGGACAGCACAGCAGGTAAAACTCAAAAGTCACCCTCATTCGCTCAGAGCAAGGTGGCGTTTAATGGAAATGGTGTCAGCGGTACAAAAATACAGGAGGAAACAGAGGACATGGATGAGCCACTGCGGCCTTGTCCACACTGTGGTCGACATTTTTTTGCAGAGACACGCTGGCCACGTCACGTGGCGGTGTGTGAGCAACAGCAGCAGCAACAACGCCAACGAAAAAGCCAGGCTGAATCCTCACGGAGTGTACAGAAACCCTTTTCCAAGCGTGTGTCTCGTTCAAGCAACATGGAAAGCATGAACTTTAGCGGTAGTTTTCAAGAGGCCTTGAAAACCCCTTCATCGAATAGAGGAAAAGCGGGGGACGCTGCAACCAGTGCTGTGGAGAAAAAGTCTTCCAAGTGGCGACAGCAGCGAGCACAGCTCCGACAAGCGCTGCAGTTAGGTAGTGCACGCTCGCAAAACAATTCTTTAAGAAGTGGTGGAGATATCGATGTGTTTGAAGACGATCGTGTGGCCTGTCCTGCATGTGGTCGTCGTTTTGCCCCAGCAACGGCTGAGCGACACATACCGTTTTGCCAGGAGCGTCGCAGCGGACCCAAAACGATGCGTATCTAAAGGACGAAAAAGAACCACAGGGATAACGCCTAAAAAAGTAAACAAGAGAGATGAAAGGGAAAAATAAGAAAGGGACATTGAAACATAACTTAAATGCGGAAAAGCGGAAAGTGCTAGTGAAGTCGTTGTTGTTGTTTTCCGAAATATTATTTGAGGGGTTGGATGCGGTGCAAAAATTGAAGATACGCGTCAATACACATCTACAACACATATGGAATCTGCGTGCTGTAGGCCCCATGAGTACTGCGACGAGATATTTATCTCTGGAGTAAGTGACTGCACATTTTGGCAAGGAGTCCAAGGCCGAAGATAAAAAAGGAAAATAATTTCTGAGGGACTTGTGCCAGTAAGAGAGAGGAAAGGGAAAAGAAATAAATATTTACGGGGGACATTCCTTCACAGGATTGGGCGGAGATGCAAAAAGGAAATCTGTGCATTTGCGTTCCCCCCTGCGATGTGGCGTTCAAAATATTATTAGATTAGAATGAAGGGGGCCGGAATGACTGGTCTGTTTTTCCTTCATTTCTTACTTTGTATTATTATTATTATATATATTTTGTTATCTGTGCCTGTGTTTTTTTTTACGGGTTTGACACCTTGATGGAGTGTAGTCCCGTGTTTGGTTGTGGAATGAGTGGGTTTATTTATTTATTTTTTTCTTCTTTGGTTGTTTCTCATGCAACTTGCGCAGCACCTTATTTTCTCTGAAAGAGCATTGACAAGATGCTATTGGATGATCATGTCGTGGAAGAGCGTCTTAGTGTGTGGCAAAAGAAGAAGGTGCGCACGTATGTGGTGAACGGGCGCTCCAAGGTATCCTCCCGGCGCTCTATAGCAGGTGCCCTTGCCATTGCGAGACCGTATGAACGCATTGAACTGGTGGGCGGGGAGTACTTTGAAACCATCTCCATCAACATACCTCTGGAGATTGTTGCTGCAGAGGGTGAGGACCCACGCATTTTTTCACGTGGCCCATGTTTGACAATTACGCAGGACGTGGAGGTGTACTTTGAGCATGTGGAGTTTGTCTCAAAGGGCAAAAGCAAATTGGACTCGGCGGTTGCCCTTATGAATGGCAAATCCGTTTTTTTTCGGTGCAAGATGAATTCCATTCTCATTGGCGGTGTTGCCAGGCCTGTTTTGGACCAGTGTACCATCACGGAAAGCTACAATGGCTATGGGATCCAAATAGGAGGCGCAGGTGGGGCAGAAATACACCACTGCACCATCCACACGCATAGTGCAGCCTGCGTGGAAATAGATACAAAAGGCGTGGTTCTTCTGAAGAGCTGCACCATCCGTCAGCCCTCCAATGGAGGTCACGCAGTAAAGGTGCATGCGACGCAAAGTGGTTTTGATGATAACATCCCAGTGGAAAACCTTGCCTGCAAGAAAGTCTCCATCAGCAAATGTCGTATCTATGTCACGTCGGAAATTTTTAGACCGAAGGAGCGCGAGTGGACGGTAACTGAAAAACTTTTTGGGCTACCGAGCTGTGTATTTGTCTCGCGAGGCGCGTGCCCGGTATTTACTTACAATGAAATTCTTGAGGGATTTATTGGAGTAACGTTTGAGTCTGCAGGCGCCACGGTACTAGAAGGAAATTCTATATACAATCAAAAGAGTTGTGGCATCCTTGTTCTCGTGGACGAAAAAAGTCCTTACCCGGATGCAAAACAAAATCTTCGTATATCAGGTGGCAATGTGATCGATCGGTGCCTAATAGGGATAGACGTACATTGTCTGAGTAAGGTGAAGGCGTTTTCTGGTCCCGCTCAGGAAATACTTCTTTCACAAGAACTTCCATCTTCAGGAAAAGCATTTGATTGGATTGAAAAGGTGCATCATTTGGAAAAATCGAACTCTTTTTCACAGAGTGAGAAGAAAATGGATTGTACCCTTTATTTCAATGGGCGCAAGATGAAGTTATCCGAGTTGAAAGATGATCTGCGTACACTTGCCAAATTGGTATGTGCGGGACATCCTTCCCATTTTGGCAGTGGTGATGCCTCAGATGAGCGTCATGGGAATAATGGAGGCAATCCATTGAAGGGCATCCTGCAAGAAGCATTCAAAATATCACTTCCTTTGCCAAACGCCGCGGGTTGTGCGGCACAGTTGTTGAAGCTTCGTGGAACCAGAGGTGTGGATATAGTGGATACTCGATTTTCTGGATGTGAGCTGTGTGCCATTCGTTTTGGACCGGATGGATATGGACTTGTTGAAGACTGCGATTTTATCAATTCTGGAGCAACTGCCATTGTGGTGAGCGGTGGGGCCCATCCATTGATTGTGGGGTGTAAATTTGAAAGTTCCAAGGGGGCAAGCATATTTGTGGATAACTTTTCTAATCCTCTCATTATGGGCAACGAAATCTCGCATAATGCAGAAAACGGAATTGAATTTTGTAACTTGTCTCGTGGAATTGTGATGGGAAATATTATATTTGGGAACACCTTGAGTGGGATCCTTGTGACAGGCGGAAGTACCACGACGATCGTCGGCAATTTTATTCAACACGGTCAAGGGGATGGTGCGACGGTAACTGGTGGAAGCAAACCGGTACTCATGATGAATAATTTTCTATCAAACTCGAAGTCTCAGTTGATGGTGTCGGAGTACTCGACGCCTTTTATTACACAAAACACGTTTACATACGGAGCCGGTTGTGGTATTCGCTTTGAATCCTGTTGTGGAGGAACCGTGCTGGACAACACCATCTCATATAACGACCGGGGGATTGTGGTGGAGCTGGACGGGGATCCTTATGTAGAGTCGAACAAAATCTCAAACAGTAAACGCCATGGTGTAATGGTGGGAAACAATGGTCTTGGCACATTTGTGTCAAACGAGATTACACAGAGTGGAAGTTGTAATTTTGTTGTGCAAGAAGGTGGTTCACCGGTTGTTCGAAAGAATGTAATCACCGGGGGGCATACGGGCGGTATTGCCATCATCGCTGAGGGAAAGGGCGTCATCGAACACAATGTTATCAGTGACAATGCGATGGGGAATGTCATCCTCTTGGACCGCTTTACTGAGCCAGTGATTGCACACAACACCATCTCAAATTCCTCCACTGGCTGTGGAATTATTTGTGGTCGAGAGGCCGGTGGAGAGTTTTTCCACAACAATATTTTCAAGAACAAACAATGTGGCGCGTACGTTATTGGAAAGGCCAATCCACTGTTTTCGAGCAATGCCATCACATATGAATCGACTGGAGTTATTATATCAGATAGTGGACGAGGGATATTTAAACAAAACAATATTCACTCTAGCTACGGTTCTGGTATCATCATTCAGTTAGGTGGCAATCCATTCATTGAGGGGAACAGTGTCTCCAAGTGTTTTCTCAGCGGTATTTTGGTGTCAGCAGGGAGCAGTGGGACAGTTTCTGAAAACGAATTTTTTGAAAATGATGTAGGCGTGCAGCTGGGTTCCACCTTGGGCACTGCAACGCTTGAAATTGAGGCGAACCTCCTGAGTAGCGCGCCTGCGTCACCGACATCGAAAAGCAATGTAAAAATTGGAAAATTGAAACCACGACGTTCATTTGGTCTCAAGAAAGAAGGTGAAAATATAAAAGAACCGTCTCAGTTAACCCCAACGACTATAAGGCAGAACAGAATCTTCTCGAACACAACATGTGGAGTACTACTGGAGAATGCGGCCTACGGGATATTAGAAGAAAATGATATTGAATTGAATGAGAATTATGGTGTCATGGCGGATGTCGGCTACAGTGCGAAGCGAGTGAAGGACAAATTGGGCAAGGTCCTTGGATACGGCGGCTGGAAGTTGCCGAATGTGTCACTGGCTGGTGGATCTGCCATTATTCGCAAAAACCGCATCTTCAATCACAAAAAATGCAATATCTCTATTCTCAATCATGCGGAGAATAGTATTATCATCAATGCAAATGATGTGTTTGAGGCTCCAACAGGAATTTATGTGGGAAATGACGCCTCAATCCATTCCATAGAGGGTAATAAGATCTACAGGACATTTGATGGCGTCTACGCAGATAGTGGTGGCCGTGGGTGCTTTGAGAACAACAAGATTTACGACTGCGATGGCGTTGGGGTGTATGTATGCAATCGTGGGAATCCTCAATTTAAGAAGGGGAACGTCATTGAAAATTGTTCTGTTAGCGGTGTTTTTGTGGATGCCGGAGGAAGGGGACTATTTTCTCAGACAACTATACGTCACTGTGTTGTGGGTGTTGTGGTATACACATGTCTACCCGTTTCGTCGCTTGTTCAGGAGGAGGAATTTATGCAAAGTAGGTTTGTAACTTCGGCGCCCGTGTTTCAACAGTGTGATATTGAGGAGAATGCGCTGTATGGTGTCTTGGTTCTCACCGTTCCGACAAGTTTTCCACTACGTCATATCTCACACAGTGGCGTCGGACACGCCTCGAAGACCGAGGGACTTGTGAAGACACCAGGATTATCCGTCTTTCCACAGTTTCATCAAAATAGGATTCGGAACAATTGTCACTTTGGCGTTTGTCATGAAATGTATGATTCTTCGGATTTGCAGGATGAGACGGAAAATTTATCTCCCCATGAAGGAAATTCACCCGAGGCCAAACGTTCATCAACGCACTCTAATCTTCAAAATCATATTCAGCGGCGGCTGAGTACTTCAATGCAATGTCGTTTTGCAGCCCGTGGTTCCATGCAGGAGGCTTTAGGGACATCTAAAGTTTTTTCGACAGATGAACACCACAAGGAACGGATGCAGCATCAAGTAAGCTTTGTTGAAAACACCATTAGCAATTGTTCTATTGGTGTTGTGGTTGGTGGTAACTGTCATCCCTTTTTCCTTCGTAATCGAATAATTAACAATGCTTTCTTTGGAATGTTCTTACGGTCCCAGGCCAAGGCAATGTGTTTTGGCTGTGAAGTCATGGACAACGGCGTGGCAGGTCTTTACGTTTCACAAGGCTCTCTTGGTGCATTCACTGGGGGAACGATTCGTCGCAATAATGGATTTTGTCGCCCAGATGGAAATCCACATGATCCGCGCTCTTTTGGCACCCTTTCGTTTATGCAGTCAACTCTCGCAGTTTTGAGCGCTCCCAATAAAAGTAGTAGACCCCCACACGGTGCGTTTAGTTCCATTCTACGTGGGTTGGAGAGTTATGCAAATATAGCGGCTGAAGGTCTGCTTATATTGTGTGAACTTGTGGCTGCCTCCTCGGTGGGTCTCTCTCTCGCTTCTGGCATGTGTCCCAGTGTCTCGGGTGAGTCCGGTATTTCATATGGTTCTGGGCTGCAAATGGACAAGTACGATCGAGGATGGGCTGCCGATGGAGGTATGGGTGTGTGGCTTGTGCAGGGGAGCATGATGGAAATCAGCGATAGCTTGATTGACACCAATCGCAACGTTGGAGTTTTTTATTCGCGCAATTTACAACAACATTACATGAATCTGTCGCAGTTCCCTGTGAAGCCCGCTGGTGGGTTTCCGAGATTTCCAGGTGGCGAGGTGATCTCTGGCGAAACGAGGAGCCCGCGGAAAGGGGCAATGCGGTGGGTTTTCTTTACCGCCAACGCTATCCATGATGAAGGCTACCTCATGCAAATGAGTGCATCCGTTTTTGGCGAAGGAAGCTTCACAGAGAGTTGGCGTGTATTTACGCCGCCGCAAACTCCCCGTATGTCAAAGCAGACTGAAGCGCCCGTCTATGAGGGAGATCGTCCATATATGTTGAATCGTCCAGCGCTTGTTTCTGGCAATCGTATCGTCAAGAACGGTTATGGAGTTGTCATACATTTGCATCATGTTATGAAGGCAAATTTCTCCGGCGAGACGGATAATGCGGCAGAGGAGGCAACGGAGATACCCGAACCAAGCCATGGGAGAAGAGCCAACGCTGCTAAGAAACATGGCCGTCGGTCGAATAAGAAGGCCGCAGACAATGATTTGCCAAGAAATAGAGAAGCAAGAACTTTGCGTGTTTCAAGGCTGAAAAAACAAGATGAGGAAGAAAACAATTCTTCTCATGAACCAACGAGAGAGAAGCCCGTTCACCCAATGATGTCAATGAATGCATTCTCTAGAGAAGAAGATTTTTCAATTAATATAGAAGAAAATCATGTTTATGAAAACTGTGGTGTTGGAATACTTTGTTTACACATCGTTGAAGCTGTGTGTGGCACTCATGTGAAGTCACGTCTGGAATTAGATGGGGCAGCTGCAGAGTACAATGATGTATGCGTTAAAGTGACGCTCAAAAGAATGTTAAAACAACCAAAATTGAAATTTTTACTCGTACCTTATGAGCGTATGACACGCTATGCAAAATTTTCTAGTAATGAGGTGTATAAGAACGTTGCGGAACAACTTGAGGTGACTTCTCGGTATGTCGCTATCTCTCAAAATTGTGTCCGAACCCTACTGCAGATTGATACGTTGCGTCAACCAAGTGCGTCTATGTCCTCTTCGCAAGCGCTACTGAGGATTCCACTTTTTGCCTCTTTGCTGTCCGCCGCACCGCCTGGTAGGTTTGTGATTGAAAGCAATCGCTTTCGGGATAGTACAAAGGGAGTACATGTTTTTGGTTTTGTGGGTGGAAACTCTCTTCTTTTACGCAACAATGCCTTTGTCAACATGAGGGGAACAACTATTCTTATTCAAGGACACCTCGCCTCCGCAACTATTGGAGGTGGAAATGTGTTTGAAGCGAACGACGTTGCTATTCGTATTGTGTTGCCTGAAGATTCTCTCACAAAGGAAGATGTTGCATGGATGCAAGCCATGGGTGTTAACACACGTATCCATTCCAATCATTTCTGCGCCCCAAAAAAGTTGTCTGTGATTCTCGAAGGTGGTGGTGCACCATCTCCGGTCTTTGAAAGCAATAAATTCACTGTCCATATGAGTGGTTCGGTGGCGTTCTTTATTTCAGGTCCCAATGCTCGCACACAGCTGAAAAGGAATGTGTTTTTAGAGAATTATATTCCTGTCATTATCACAAATGAGGCAGGCACGAGCGAGGAAGGCACAAGTGTTATTCTGGAAGGAAATCGATTTGCCAGGAATTTTATTGGGCTTTTAGTCGCAGGTGGCGCGGCTCCAAAACTTTTACGCAACGTGTTTGAAGAGAACTATCGGACGGGTTTAGAAATTATAGATGAAAACACGAGGCCAACGGTTCAACATTGCTTCTTTGTGTCAAATAAATTTTCCGAGGTTCAACCATTCAATGAGGAGGTATTGCTGTTTCCTGAGCATGGCAAAATTCGCGTGGATGCAAGTTTAGAAGGCACAAGTTTTGATTTTGTGGCGACCATTGTACCAGATAACACTGCAGCGTCGGATGCGAGGATGAGGCTGCCGTCTGGACTTCTCATCAGTGGAAGAGGGGAAAGAAGTGTCATACACGAATGTCTATTTCAAGATAATGATATAGGTGTTGATGTTGTGCGTAGTGCTGCCCTTCCTGGGGCGATGAAGACGTCGTCTTGTGGCATTCAGTTGACCTCTTGTCTTTTCAGTCTGAATAAAGTGGCGGGGGTGTGGATACGTGGTGAAGAGGACCCAAATGGAAAACGCGCTCTTCCCTCCTTTAACATGAGTGGAAGTGAAATTGAACACGACGCGACTGTCTTTGACAGCTGTTTCTTTGTAAATAACACAACCGATGCTGAGGGGAAGGGTGACGTTGTCGCCCTGGACGGTGGGTTTGCGATAGTACGGGGAAGTTTATTTACAGGCTCGGTCCATGGCAAAAAGGACGGCATGGCACTTTTTGAGCGAAATTTATTCTATGCGGAGGCTGCGGATGCGGCTGTGTATCTACACAAGTCTGCACGCATACGACTTGTAGGAAACACAATTCGCGGTCACAAGAATGGCATCGTGACGTATCCCGCTGCATGGGGTCATGTGGAGAACAACTGGATCTTGGATACCACTCGAAGCGTTTCTGCCGCCCCATTTTGCCACACGTTTTTTGTCCGTAATCGCATAGTAAAGGCGAAAGACTGTGGTATTTTGGCATACGGTGGGGTCTTCACGGAAAATGAAGTCTGCTGTGCCCCGACAGGTGTCATTGTGCAGAATCCGGTGGAGTATAAAAATTATAGTGAAATACCAAAAACGGAAAAGACGGCGTTTGATGCATTGATTTCGGAAAATCGTGTACACTCGTGTGAAGTTGAGGGCATTTTGGTCGCTGGTGGTGCTCGTATTGAGGGGAATAGTGTATCCAACTGCAAGACGAACATGAATATTATTTGTCCCCAAAACGCAGGCGGTGGATCCGGAATTGCTGTTGTATCAAAAAATGCCCTGTACGATGGGGAGGTTGGTCTTCTGGTTGCGAAGGGGTCGGAGTCCGTCATTCGGGTGAATGACATCTTTGATAACAGTACATTGGGAGTGTGGGTGAAGGCAGGGGCTCAGGGAACGCTTCAGGGAAATGCCATTTCCAGCTCTTTGAGGGATAGTGCCTTTGATGCGGAGCCGGGGGCAGAGATAAAGATGCTGCAAAACAACATACGAAACCAATTCTCCCCGTCTTATCATAAAACGCTTCCTACACATCGTGAGAAGGAACGGCAAAAAGCAGCTGAAACCATGACTGAGGAAATACGTGAGTTGGATCGTACCTTTCAGAAGATGTTCTCACTGTGCAATAGCGTAGAAGTTGTCTTGCAAGCGACATTAGAGACGTTGAGGAGAGAATCCCCTAACATAGACGGTGTGAGGCCTTTGAGTACCACGACGAATTTCGTTCGAGCTTCGAGGTTTTTGCGCGGTTACACTCAGACACAGAACATTGTTGAGGTTCTGAGTCTAGCCAATACAAAGGAAGCCAGGTATTCTGCCAAAGAGCGGAAGTTGTCCTTGTCTGCGGCAAAGGCATCAAGGTCTGTGGATCGACGAATAAGCCAATCCACTTCACTGGTGCCAAATGAACAGTATCGGCATGTTCTTATCCACGTATGCGATACGGACAAGGAGACCGTGGAAAGCACACAAATTGGCAAGGAGGTGGAGGCCGTTTTCACTTCGGAGTCTCTGTCTTCACGTGTCATGTTTCGCGCCGCACTCACAACTAATCCCAGTAGTTTTCATGCATCCATTACAGCTCAAATGCCCGATGTAATAATTGTTGTTGTGGGTGCGAGCAAGAAGGCATTTGATACGGAGGAGTTGGCCGTATTTTCAGCCATTGACCGCTTACGCCGTGCGCCCGCTGGAAGACGGCAAAGGAAAAAAAACAGCGTCTTATTAGTCTCTACAATTCTTTCAATGGAGTGGAAAGAGAATATTGAGGGAAATACATCTTCAAGTAAAAGTGTAGAAAAATTGTCAGGACTGGAATTTTTTGCCGCCGCGAACAACCCCATTTATTTTAAATTTTCTGTTGCTGAGGCATTCACAGAACTGATACAGCGCCTGAAATCACATGTCTTCTCCCCATCGACTTCCACGCATGATGTGGACGCCAGTGCATCAAGGAATGAAGGCACGGTTGTCAAGCCCGCAAGAGGGGAGCAGTTCCTGTCATCCTCACTCAGCCAATTCGGGTCGATCTCTTTTTCGTCACCGAAACTTCCTTCTACGCGAACCCCCCTTCGTGCCTCATTGAACGTCCGTGCGGAGAAATGACATTTACTCCAGTGGCGAGAAGAGGAAGAAGAAGAAAAAATAAACTTGCATACATATCTATATACGTGCCTATATAAATATATCTATCATATATTTATTGTATTGTTTTTGAGGAGAAGAACGATCTCTGGTTTTTGGTCAGCCCGAGTGGTGCAATTCCGGCACGCATATTTTTGTACCATTTTTGAAGCCTCTTCTTTGGAGAGAATTAAAACGGGATTTCCAACGCATGGTAGAGTCGGATCTTTTTCTTTTTTTGCTTTTAGTTCACTTATCCTCTACTTCTTTATTTTGCAGTTCAACTTTCTTTTTTATCCATCGTTTTTTTTTGTTTTTGTTTTTGTTGTTGTTGTTTTTGTTTTCTTCTCTTTTCCCTTCTTTGTTATATATATGCATATGCATACCTTTTATGGGCTGTTTCTTGTCTCTAAAGACAGGGTATGCGTATCGCATCCCATCTATATATATATATATAAGGCCTTGCTGCAGCTGCTTTTTTTTTCTCCAGAATTTCTGTTACATTTCTTTTGGACCTTCCGAATTCGTTGTCATTTTTGTCTGTTTTTTATTTATTTATTATTTTATTTTATTTATTTATTTATTTTTTTTTTTTTTTGTGTGTGTTTTTTTTTGTTGCTTTTTTTCCCATCTTTTTTTCATAGGAGCTTGTGAAGAGGATGATTGCGAGGAGAGCCGGCTAACTTCATTAATGTATGTTTATATCCTGATGAATGAATGCTTTTCTTTACGATACTTTTCAACCGTATGAATAAATTGGGAAGAACACGACTTTATTGGGGGCAGGGAACCGATAGCGGCCAGAGAATTTTTAAATTTTGTCATCCCACCCACCCCCTTTTTGATTCCCACCACGCGGCGTGGTCTTGTGGCTGGAGGATCCCAAAGTCCGCCACTTTCTAAGTAATTATATTCTGAGGACAAAAGATCATGCGAGTGGTCAATAGAATTTATATATTGAATGAAAGGAAAACATGGAGGCAATGAACTAACTCTGCGAAAATCCCTTCTTCCCCTACCTTGTTTGGTTTCTTTAGATTATTTCAGGATCCGGCCAGTGGCGCAGAATATTATTCCCACCTTCTTTTTTCCCCCTTTTTTTTCTGCTTTTGCCTGTATGTTATGATGTGTTTTTATTTGCTGGTTGGTCAAGTTTGGTCAGTCAGTGGGATGTAAAAAGAATAAGTGGCTGTAAATCGAGGGTAATGTAAATAGGAAGTTGCATTTTACGTACCGGATTGTTTTTTTTATTCTAAGCGCGCTAGCCGTCTTCTTTTAATGTGACAGTGTGTGTGTGTGTGTGTTTTTCTCTCCCTTTGTTGGTTTTCAATTGTCCATTTGCACTTGTGCATACACTTCTTTCACCTACGGATTTTAACTGCAATATTTGTATAATAATAACATGTATTATTATTATTATTGTTACTTTTGGCTTTTTGGCTTTTCTTTTTCTTTTTGATTTTGGATTTCGCACGCCATCCGCCTTTGTTTCTGTTGCTATGTGAACAACACCCAGAAGAGTGGTATCACGTCGCAAGAGAAGGGTCAGGCATTGGCTGGCGATGGTGGTATGATGGCGCTGGATGACATGGTTGCTCCGTTTAGGGAGGAATTCACCGACCGTAACTGCAGGGATGAGAGAAATCGACACCGTTTTTTCTTTTTGAATGGTATTCTCTGCCGTACGGAGAACTCGGACGGTTCGTTTCGCCCCGCCGATGTTTTTGTCGGGCGTGACCCTCCTCCACGAGGAACGGCGATGCTCGGCGAGGCATCGCGAATATTTGACGATTTGGCTGTTGCCCCTTCTTTTGGTGACGTGGATAGAGATTGTTCCATTTTTAATACCTTTGGAGTTTTTTCAGGTGGTGTTCTTATTGATCCCAACACTCGGTGCTTCGTAGACTTTGTGGACGACATTGTGGTGACACCAACTCTTTTTAAAGAGGAGGCCAATGGTAACGTACCCCACTACAAGTCTCTTGAGTATGCCAAAATTCGAGGAGAAGGTGTCATGTGTTTGTGCTCCTCGATTGAGCCACTGAACGTGGCGGGGAAAAGGGACACACCTCTCTCCTGGCCACGTTCGATGCGACTTACGGGATCAACTGAGGCACGTTTTTTGGCCTTGCGCAATGTCGACCGCATTCTGCGACGATGCCTCACGGAGGTCTCGGCAGATCGAAAAATGTTCAGACTTGTAGAGCGCTATCGCTGCCACATTAAGAGTAAACGTCCTCCGCAGAGTTTTATGACACAAAATATTCCATTTATCTTCCAATATGGTGGCAGGCCATTTCTTCTTCAGGGTGACAGTGACGAGAAGGAGGAAAACTGCTCTTTTCCCACTCCAGGACCCCTCTTCTCGGAGTTCCACACGTTTACAGGCCTTCCCAAAATGGTGCGCATGAAAACTGGAGAAGTTGGCACGTTTAATCATGGAGTTGAGTTTGGCTTACGTTTAGAAAAGCGACTGCAGTCAATGTTGAAGCCGCTTCGCAAAAACCTCTTCATTGGAAGGCGAGTATTGCGTGATAAGACAATGACAAGGATGAGAAAGTATTGGTACACTTTTTGGCGTTACTTTAAAATTTTCCGTGTGTACCCCGGCCCCTCGCCCAATGCAGACGGTCGCAGCGAGTGGCACCTTGCCGATGATCGACACGTCAATTACGAGAAGGCCGTGTTGGAGTTTGAGGAGGCGAGAAGAAAGTATGGAAATCCAGAGTGGGACCGCACCGCCGTTGTTGACGCCTGGGACTGGCTGATCGTGCACGAACGCCATTCTTTCCTTCGACGTCTTGCAAAGGTGGGAAGATGCTTGGATAAAATTCAGCTGTAATTTTTTTTTTTTGTGTGTGTGTTTGTGTGGAGAAACGCGTTTCCTAACACAATTATGCAGTTGAAGAAAAAAAAAAAAAAAAAATGGAGCGAGAAGAAAGAGGATAAAACATAAATCATAAAAGCGAATGATGGTAATAAGCGAATAAGTAGTCCCGTTCTTTTTTTTTTTTTTTTTTTAATTTTTTTTTTTTTATCTTACTTTTGTTCTTGCTTTTCTTACTATTTATGCCGACGCATGTATAGTGACACGGAAATAAAGGCAATAAAGAGAGAAAGATCAGAAAAAAAAAAAAAAAAAAGGTGTGATGCATACACTTGCGACGGTTTTCTTTGCATTTTCTGCGAGTCCAGCGTTATGGTTTGTTTCTTCTATGGTGTTGATGGTAATAATACCAATCAGGTTGAACGTATGAGGCTTCTGCCGTGAGTTGTTTTGCATTCTGGTCCCTGTAGACTTTCTCTTGTCAATACCCATCATCACACTATCCCCAAGAAGAGCAGGAAGAGGCATAGCATTTACAGTGGTACAACTTTGGAAAAATAGAAGAAGACGTTGATTGTGGAGTGTGTATGCATGTGTAATGTTGCGGCGGTGTTGGATTTTTCATTGCCCTATCCAGTACACCACTCTCTCTTCTACCGCCGGAAAGCTTAACGAAATATTGGATTTGCGAGTGCAAAAGGCGCCTGTGCATAGTGAAGTTCTCAAACAGTTTATTCGAACAGAGGTCATGCCTCTTCTTGCCGGAACTTCTGTAGACAGGCGTCACGACAGCTCCGAACTGCGTCGGTTTATGGGTCAGCTGCTTCGTGACTCTGCCTTTGCAGCTGTTGTGTTACGTGCTCGCCCTGGTGGAGCCTACGTCAATACCATTGTGGACTGTATTAAGCACGACCACGAACGCATGCAGTTTATTAACAAAATGACATCCAATCAAGCTAGTCGTATCATTGAACACTTATGTCGCGTTGGTGTTAATGATTCAGCCGTGTATGCCCCATTGGCTGCTCGTTTAGACTTTTGTGTACTCAAAGAGGTGGGACGGGCAATGTTTGCGTTGGCAGAAGAGAGAATGCATCAGGAAGTGGTATCATTCATCGTGCCCCTATATTGTGGAGAGACATGGGAACTTACCTTTGATGGAGGTGTGGGATACACAAATCAATGGAACAAAAATTGCAACGTCTTTGACGCCGTGCGTGTATTACGTGTGTTATCTAAATCCGTTCGAGGCGTGGTAGAGCAGCAGCGTTTTGACGCGGCAAAGGGTACAATTTACCCTCTCCCAGTAGAGAGCATTCATCAGTTAAGAACCAATCTGACGGTGTTTATTATTCAGAACAGTGAAATCCTCCGTGGGGGGCATTGGATCAACTTCACTCGCGCCATGGTGCACTTCCCCACGGAGTTTAAGACAATGAAGTATCTAGAACGACATCCTTCAGTGCTGCAGGCTGTAGATTCGCAGAATCTCCCCCGTCGGGCATCGCGACTGGGGTTGTCGGAGACCGTAGATACAGATGACATGGCAGCACTAGGATTACATTACGTCTTTGCACCTGTTGAACAACAAGAAAAGGTAAAGAAAAAAAAACTGCAGCAGCCCGCCGCAGATGGCAGTGAAAAGGAAAACGAGGGTCGCTTTGACGTCCCATCCATTGATCTCACGAAGCTCCTTCCCATCATAGAAGATGTACCTCTTCCGAAGTCCGTTCAGCAACGCCGTCTTCAACTTGTCATGCAGGCAATTATGAATGACATGGATACGCTTCATTTTACCGATCTTGTGCGGTTTATTCAGGCCCTTCGTCGAATGGAAGGTTCTTCCGAGTTTTCGTCGTCGTTGAATGCTGCAATTTCGGCCGTCAGTCGAATTCTCGACAATGGCTCAAAAAACACCACTGTATACATTCCGTATGATCGTCTTGTGAATTTGGCAAACCTTCTCACCGCTTTTCGTTTGAAGAACTGTAAGGGTTTTGTGAATTACCTTTTTTGCTTTCTCCCCACGGTGCACTCCATGACTGTGGATGAGGCCACTTCGTTAATGAACGCTTTGGCTGCTGTTGCTGAATTGGATGGAGTGGAACGTTGTGTTCGTGTTGGAGAGCAAATTTTGGATAAGGTGGGGCACAATTTTGATGGTGCCACTCTCGCTTTGGTTTTATCTCATCCTCTACAGTGTGCAAAGCTTTTACGTGCTACCGTGCTTTTAGGTGCGACACCATCATCTGGTGCCATAAAGCGCATATTTGGTGACACGAAGGAAGAGTTGAAAGTGTCGTCAAAACTTCGGGAGGCTGGCGCTTCGGTACTTTTTGATGTGGCCCGTTCACTCTATCACTTTTCACGCTTGAAAACAACAGAGACAAGTTGGGCGGAAACCGTGTGGTCAAAAGGCATAGTGGGTGCTTTGATGCCGCTCTTAACGCAGCTAACATCTGAATTTCATCAGGAAGTTCTCTCCTCTATGGAAAACGGCCGAAGTTCCACCTCATACATTCCTCTCGCGTGGCGCAGCTCAATGGAGGCAGTTTTTCCGTGGGTGGATGTGAATCTGGACACAGTTTCTTTGACGACGATGCAGCAACGCATTGAAGAGGTCTATCCGTTTTTACGCCGAATTGCGATGATGGCTGTATGTATTGCAGAGGCGCAACGAAAGTCTCTTGCGAAAAAAAATCCTGTGGCTGAGCCGCTTGCTTTCTCATCCAATGCAGTTGTTCACATGTTGTTCTTTCTGTTAATGTTTGAGCATATATTGTATCACGGTACATGGCAAACGGAGATAGACAGCAGTGCGGCGTCCGCGAATGGTGTAAAAGAAAAGATGCAGAAAATGAAGGAGGACTATATCACAATTCTCTCGACTACGGTGTGCAAGGATGAGGAAGGAAACGGAGTGACAGCCCTTTCGCTAATTGACCACTTATTTTCGCCTGAGAGCGGGCGCGACCAGTCGCACTCCGTGCTAGACCGCAGCAGTATTCTTGAGATCACCACAAATCTTCCATTTTCCGTCTCACTTGTGGTGAGTCAAGGGCCCATTAATGACTTGTTCTGTGAGCGGGCTGTGGCGGCCGTAATTAGCGTTAATGATTGAAAAGGACACGTGGCTTTCAAAAAGGAAGGGGGAAGAGGAGTTAAAACGGAATTTTAAAAAGAGGGTTTGAGGGAAATGAGGAAGGGCGGTGGGTGCAGCGTGAAGATGAAGAAGAAGGTCATGTCTTTGAGACTTTTTCTCAATTTCATGTGGAGTGGCGGAGAAGCGAAAGAGTTTTCGACTTTGTCTGGCAGATGAGGTTTATTGCAGCTAGAATGGAAGAAACCCCTCACAAAAAAAAAAAAAAAAACAATAAAACAAAAACAAAAAAAGGATGGGAAGGGTGATATACCATACGGTGTGGGTCCATTCAATGTATTTTAACTTCAAATTCTCTGGGGCTGCAGCTGGCTAATGCATTTTTTGACTTGCTGCTGCTCTCCTGTTGGCCTGTATTCCCAAACACCGCTAATACATAGAAGGGTAGCATTTTTATTTCATCCCCCCCGCGTTGTGTATGTGGCCGGACCAGTGTTTTTTTCTCCTGGTTTTGTCCCTTGTCTGATTGCTTTGTGTCGCACAAGGTGGAAGTTTGATGTCGTATTGGGCGACGTCCGAAGGCCGGGCATTGAGTGCTGGTCATACAAGCCGTCTATCGTGGTGTATGCGGTCAGGTGCAATGGCGATTTCGCGCTCAGCCATGACGCAAACGGAGTTATTGCGCGACCGAATTGTCGATGTTGGCGAAGGGGTAGTGGCAAACTTCTTTGAGCAACTCTTGGCGCGGCTGGAACAGCATGGAATTCGACGATGCCTTCATGACGATAAGGAAACTTATGAGGACGGAACGAATAATGGTGACAAGAATCTTCATCATAGCATTTCCCTTTCGGATGAATGCTCCATGGCTTCGTCCTTACGGCCGTCCGTCAAACAACGAATGGAGGACGCACGGGAACCGTACTACTACGTGTGTGTT
>NW_001849559.1:394451-399399 GCF_000209065.1 Trypanosoma cruzi
CTGATTCCTAGACGCCCGGGAGGAGGGGATTGTTTTTTCCGCTTCCTCATGAAGCGCACGATCAAGAGCGAATTGCACCTTCAGGAATGGATGGACTGTTGTTTGCCACCCAACAGCATACAGAAGTCTGGAACCGTCCTTTACGGTCGATATATACTGGAACGAAACAGTTCTTGTATAGTGTCGATAATAATCGAAGAATATGCAAAAAGAAATGGAAAACACTAAAACGGCGTCGGAATCGCTTTGTTTTACAACATATCCCTTTGGATGTGTACACGACAGGTACCTTTGTCGGGGACGCAACGGTGCCGGCGCTCTTTGAGATCACTCAGCAACGCTTGCCAAAGAAGGCTCAATATGGCGCAGAAACCACGGGGTATCGAATGAAATATGTTGTTTCCGATAAGCCTTGTATGGTTTGGAACGATGCCATGGAAACTGGATTGAGTTCTTTTGTTGTACGAAATAACGGCATTTATCGTGTTTCTTTGCTGTGTGCAGGTGATGCGGCAAAATGGGCGTCTCAAGGACCTCCACCAGCTGGTTCAACTCAGGACGCCCACACAGGTGGTGAAGGCCACAGTCAGATGCTAACAGTCGAGGCACTCAGTCAACTTCGTGCAGCATCGACGGTTGGCCGGAATTTTCACGTGTTGAGTACCTCAGAATTGGACGCAAGTGATTCACTTAATCACTCAGAGGTTACCTCTTATGTGAGCAGCTGATGATACATGTGTGTATATGCGTGCATACATATGACTCCTTTTGTTGTTGTTCTTCTGCCCTCTTTTTCAATTATTATTATTATTATTATTATTATTATTATTATTATTATTATTTTTTGTCCTCCATTACTCTTCTCAAAACTAATTTTCTTTTTTTTTTTTGGACGGGAAGGATTTGGTTTAATTTGCCAAGGTAAGGTTTTTGTTTTTGTTTTTTTTTGTTATTTGAACGCAACAGTCAATGGCCGAGGAATTATTGGGGACGTTTAATATGCGATTGGTGTCAACTCCATTTGGCATCAACGGGCTGGAGCGTTACACGGGTCCTTTGAATCTGAAAAAAACAAAGTTGATTCAGCCTTTGAATTTGGATAAACCTGTGATTGCCGCGGGCACTCGCGGAGTACAGAATTTGGCTGCAAAAGGAAGACAGTATGCCTCCGATAAGGAAAAGCCTCTTGTTATGATTTCTTTGCATCACAAGGGGAAACTGCTTGTCTGGGACGCCGACACAGTGCAGCCGCTGGCTATCTGTAGTCACCATGACTGCTCTGTTGTTCAGTGCGTTGTCACGGCAACGTATCTATATGCGAGGGTGGAGAAAGAGGGAGACAACACGGATGTAGAAACAAGGGTGTACGTTTGGGATGCTAAAACGTTTGAACTTTTTCGTCGGCTTTCATCTCACGATGGACGTGTAACATCTATTGCAGTAAGTGACGAGGATGATGCAAAGGTGGCAACTGCCAGTGTAGATCAGTTCGTGCATGTTTGGGATCTTAAAAAAAGTCTCACGGGACCAATTCAAAAATTGGCGACGAACGGTATGGCTGTGGTATCTCTGTACTTCCATGGGATGATCCTGGGGAGTTCATCGCACACCTCACTAATTCTGTGGAGGGCAGAAACAGGAGAGTCGTTGCTGAAGCACAAAGTTGGCGGTACCATAACTGTCTTACGTCGGCTTTACGGTTCGAAGTGCAACAGTGATAAAAATGCACACCAGTCTCATCGACCTCTCTCTCTACTGATCGGCCACGACGATGGCTTTATTAAGGAATGGACACTGGACACAAGCGCAAATTCAATGATGACACTCAAATGGGAAAGTAAAGTTCATAAGGCATACGTTACAGATGTCACTGGCGATGGAGATATTGTACTCAGCTGCAGTACATTGGATGGGGCTTTCTTATTACTTCCATCGCGTGGTCGTGTGGCTCCATTGGTTTCCTACGGAGCACGAATTGTTGTTCTTGACTCAAACTCCAAAATTGCTATCGTTGGGGTCGATAATGGATCGATTCGAATTTTTTCATATGTTGATTTTCTTGAAGGACAGGGAAAACCGGTAGTTCTCTCCTCCTTTTGCCCTCATACAAGCGGTGTTACGGGATTGCTTCTTCAGCTGCGTGAGGATTCTACATGGGATAGCATTATGTGTGCTGGGGCCGATGGGTCGCTTGTATTTATGGACTTTACCGGAGCTCGTGGAGGTCAGTGGATTAAGGGATTGAGTGCGCATTCGCTGGATGCCCTGCCAGGCGGCAATTTTATTCTGGCACCAGTGGAATCGGGTGGAGGCATTTGTCTTTTCAGCTCAACCGACTTTCTTCCATTGCCCCAAGAACCCGAATTAAAGACATCGCATACGGTCACCGCAATACGGTGCGTGGAGCCAATGAGACTTCTTGTGGGCTGCGAAAATGGAAGCTTGATGATATTCCAATGCGTTATGGAAGGGTCTCAAAACATATCGTTTCAAAAACTGGAAGAGAGAGAAGTTCCACCATACCTTGCAAGATCTTTTACTCCCAGTCAGCCAGATGGTGAATTGGCCGTGATAAATTTACAGAAGGGTATTCTTGCACAGGAAGGTGCATTCTTGGTTATAGATACGAAACGGGCCGAATTGATGTTTCCTATTCGACCATTGACGCATATATATCCTCTTCGTAGCAGTATTGTCACCTTTGCTGGATCCGAAAAATACGATTACACTGTGATTTTGCAGTTACGTGATGGCACTATGGTGCAGTATGTGGGAAATTTGGCTCAAAAAACTATGCCTGTTTTTGTGCGAACGCTCGTTGGTTCCCTATTGGCCGATGTGCTTCAGGGTGAGTCCGCTGGTTTGTTGATGTACCCCAGCAACTACATCTTGGATTTGGTACCCACGGCGAGTGGGAAGGTGAACTTGGCGCTTATTTACGCTGAAGGTGCTGCACTGAAGCAGCTGTTTTTTGGCACCGATCCAGATAGCTCGGTGGAAACTCATATTTTCTGTGAAAAGGATGTGCTTAACGCCTCAATAAGCTCGCACCCCACAGGAGATGAAGTACTGACGCTTGAGCCCATTGGACACGCTGATCTGGGAGTGGCTGTGCTACGGGACTCTCCTATTGTGGACATTTTCAGTAATGATGGAAATTATCTCTATCGCATTCTCTACACTGGATCTGTGTCGGAATATCAAGCAGCGCTTCGCCAGCGTCGTTCACGGAATTTTCCTTGTGACGCCTCCTCCTTAAACAACAGTATATCTTTTGCACCGTCTTCCTCTTCTGCTGCCTGTACCGCCTCTTTTTGTGCTGAAGGGTATTACCTTGCTATTGGCTACCGGGATGGACTAATTCAGTTGTTTGATACCACACGGCGGGTCGTGTTCGCACGCCTGACGGTACATAACTCAATGATAAACAGCTTGTGGTCATTTCCGGGTGTTGTGATCTCATCATCAACGAATGGCGCTTTACATGCTTCTGTGGTATTTCCCCGTGTGATGTTCGATGACTACGGAAGCAGCACCATATCCTCGGCGGAAGGCTCCATAATGAGACGAACATCAGTCAGCATTTCCGTTGTACCACCTAACTGATGTGGAGGAGGATGCACGCGGTTCCGGTGGGGAACTGATGGAAGAAATCAAGATGTGGTTGTGGGTGGTTACTAGTCATTATGATTTCATCAGGAAAAATAAAAAATGAAGCAGGAAAAGAAAAAATGTAATAAAAACTAGGCATTGGCAAGGATGTAAAAATGTTTGTTTGCTTTTATTTTGCTCGAGCGTTTTTATTTGTCATGTTATTTATTTATTTATTTATTTATTTTTTTGTTTACTGTGTGTTTGATTGTCTCTGGTGGGAGGGGGATGAGGGCCATGTAAAAAACAATGCCTGTTGCTGTTCTTATTGGGCGTTTTTGCATTCTTCTGTCTCCCTCGCCCTCACGCAAACTCTGAGTTTGGGCGCAATGATGGCTTTTTCTTTTTTTTTCTTATTTTTTTTTGCAAACTGTGGATTACACGGGGAGAAAGAGAGTCTGGAGTCGAAGCTACACGACAGGAGTGGCTGTTGATAGAGAATAAAGTGGGACAGGGAAAAAAAGTTTGGACTTAGGGAGCGGTTGAAGGCACTGAGGGAAAGGACGTGAGTCAGCTGCACATACATACAAAAAAGAAAAAAAAAGAGGAGAGAATGGCGTATACGCAGTCCGGGGTAATGAAGAAGGAGTTCGCACTCCCTATGGTGCCTGGCATGACATGCGGGGAGGAGATGTTGCGACGGAATTACCACCGCATGCAAGCTCACCGTCCGAAGCCTTATTCAGTGAACTCCATTAAAAGTGTGCCCATTGACTTGACCAGAAGTAATATGGAGAAAACGTCCTCTCTCACAAAGGCTGTGGATGGCACTCTTGCCGACGGCAAGGACTCTCGGCGGTTAGACGCCAGCTATCAGCAGACTGTCAATGATGACCTCAGTGGGCGGGTATTACGCTTTTATGGTTACACAAAAGAACAAGTACCGGAGAGCTCCATTGAACGGGAACGCTTGCGCAAAGTTGTGTTCAATGTATTCTTGGAAGATAACACAATGAGTGTGACCGAGCAGAGCCCGGACAACTCTGGATTTGCATTTCCTCTAGCTCTCAAGCGACATATTGTCCCCATGCATGATGGTACTCCCATTACATTTGCAGATTTCCGCGTGGGTGAACCAATCACATTCTATGGTCGTACATACATGTTGTACGATGCAGATAAGTTTACCCGTGATTTCTTCAAAGAGGGAGGTGTGGAACTTGAACCAGCACAGGAATTGCCAACGGATGCCTTCACGCTACTGCGTAGCCGCCCCATAGCGAAGGCTCACGACGTGCGCTCCATTGCAGCAGACAGCCCCTTAAACATTGCTTTGTTGCCAGAACAGGTACGTGCA
>NW_001849559.1:399499-402990 GCF_000209065.1 Trypanosoma cruzi
CGGACCAAGAGACTAACGCCAAGTATATGCCTGTGGCCACGCTGTCGAACAAGCAACCGCTAGTCACGATTTGTAACAGCAGCCTTTCAGAGTTTGGAGTCTGTGGATTTGATCTTGGATATAACATTGAAGATCCATCAAATTTATGCATGTGGGAGGCCCAGTTTGGCGATTTTGCCAATGGTGCGCAAGTTGTTATTGATCAGTTCCTTTCCAGTGGTGAAGAAAAGTGGCAGTTGAAATCCAGTCTCATTTTGTCACTTCCACATGGTTACTCTGGGGCTGGGCCTGAGCACAGTTCTGCCCGAATTGAGCGTTACCTGCAATTATGCAGTGATACCGACGTGGTCCCTGGTAACTTCCGTCAGGAGTCTGCTGCACGCATGCTGGAGGCACGCATTCAAAAGTACAATTGGCAGGTCTGCTACCCCAGCACTCCTGCCAACTACTTTCATATGCTCCGCCGCCAGGTAGTGCGGCAAGATGTAAAGCCCCTTGTATTTTTCTTCTCCAAGGCTCGGCTTCGTCCCCCAAATGTGTCTTCTCTTGCGGAAATGGCAAAGGGCACATCGTTTTTGCCTGTTATTGACACCGCGGAGAATGAAGCCGTCGTCCCACGGAAAGTTCTCTTTTGCTCCGGTCAGATTGAAAGCATTGTGAATGATCATCGCCAGAAGCTCCGGGCATCGAATCATGGCGCGCATGATGATGTGGTGCTGGTGAAGCTGGAACAATTATCACCCTTCCCTTGGGAACAAGTCGCCGACGTCTTGGAGAAGTACCACAGTCGCAATTCAGACGTTGAATTTACATGGCTGCAAGAAGAACCCAAAAATATGGGTCCATGGGCATACGTGCGTCCACGCTTCCAAAAACTCATGCGTCATCTTGGCATCGAAAAGCCTGGCACGTTTTTCAAGTACATTGGACGACCGACTGCGGCATCTCCGTCCACAGGTTATGGTTCTGTTCATGTGGAGGAAGAAAATGAACTTGTCGCTCAAGCACTGAGTTAACCTCATAAAAGCAATGGAAAGAAGAAATTAAAATATTATTGTCATATGCGCATATATTTGTGTGTGTCTGTGTGTCTGTGTGTCTAATTGCGTGAAAACGTTAGTAAAGGGAAAATCAATATTTTTATTGTGAAGGTAAGAAGAAAAAAGAAGAAAATCTTGTTGTTTTTGGTTTTATTGTAAAGAACACAATATTTGTCGTTGCAGCATGAATGATGGGTTGAAAAAAGCCCATAAAGAGAAAAGGTAGAAAGAAGAAGGTTTCCGTTTGTTTTGTTTTTTCTTTTAATCTATTTGTTTATTTATGATGTTACCTTCTATTCAGTTCCTTTTCTCTTCTTATTTCGTGCTATGGAACTTAAAGGAGCCGGGGTTTTTTCTCTATCCCTCTATATGCATCTATATAATATTTGTGTGTGTGTGTGTGTGTATTTGTATTTGTGTATGTGTATATACATGTACATAAAAGTATACACGCTGTGCTTTCGAACGCTTTTATTCATTACGGCCGTTGTTTTTTAAATTGGTCCTTCAGGCAATTAGCAGATGATTCCTTTACCTCTCTCCACACAAATATGTACGGCTTTCCACATCGCCATTTGACCCTCACACTTTGGTTATTTTTGGTGTGCACTCCCTTTTGTGCCTGTTATGTTTGTTGGTGAGAGAGACGTGTTCATGTTCTTTCTCTCCCTGGATTTCTATTTATGTGCGTGGGGTGCGGAAGGACGTTTTTCTTTTTCTTTTCTACTTTGCGAGTTAGACACCTTTTTTTTTTTTTTTTTTTTTTTGGGGGGGGGGGCTATTTTGTTGCCTCTCAACTTTTTTGTGTGTTCGTGTTTGCGTGTATGAATTCATTCGGTCCGATGGTCTCGGACTTTGTTTACTTCAGTGGAGTGACTTGACAACGATATTTTTTTTTTTTTTTTTTTGGTTCCTTTTGTTGTTGTTGTTCTTCTAAAAAACATCGCTTGAGGCCATTGCACCAGGGAGAAGAAGGGCGATAGTGTGTGGTGGCCTCACTTAATCCGTTATATATATATATATATATATATATCCCCTTTTAGAAAAAATAAGTGAGTGAAGAGAAAAGAAAAAAAAAAAAAAAAAGAAAAAGAAAATGCAACAGAAACAAGAAGAGCGTAAGTGGAGTAGTCAGAGCGGAGAAATGAGTTTGAAGCGGGCACTGTGGGTAAACGATCGCTATGCCGTGCGCTGTCGTGGCTGTGATGCCCGCTTTAACTTCGTTCGGCGCCGCCACCATTGCCGCAACTGTGGCCAGGTGTTTTGTAGTGAGTGCCTCATTTCATCGTCGGCCACGTTTATCGGGGAAATCTTTACAGATGTCGTCTCGTCCATTGTCGGGCTTCAGCGAGACCCCCTTCTAAAGGTCTGCCATGTGTGCGACCGCATTCTTCAGGAGCGTGGCATAGGGAGACAAAGAAGTTGGCGGAGGGTTCCTCTGCTACGAAAAGGGATTTCAGATAAGCCGACAGCAAGTAAAACGGTCGTGAAGCATGGGCGGGAGGCGGCGGTGGGCCCCGGCACCGCCACTACGGTGGAAGTGGTCTCACTGGGTACCACACAAAGGGTTGAATTGCCCCCTTCAGTGGGAGAAGGAGTGGGAGTAATTTCCTCTTTCTCCTTCGATGAGGGTTGTGCCACGCCCTTCAGAAGCGGAGTCCCGAGTCTTTCTGCGTATCGGCCTTCCCAGCCACGTCTGCCGACGCATCCTGAAGATCCTAAAGAGCAAGAGATATCCTACGGGTTGACAGATACGCCAGTTTACAGCCGAAACAGCATGACGGATCGGATGAATAAATTTCTTACGGAGGCACGCAAATTACGAATACATGAGTCTCCGGAAAAGTCGCAGAGTGACCTTTCCACCCGCACATACACGCCTCACCCCAAGGCGACCTTCCGAATTGCCGATGCTCGGTCATGGCAAGCACAGTTCGCAAATGTATTTTCCAAATCCATCTTAAAAAGGAACCTTCGGCGTCTTGAATCACAAAGTTCGTATCATTTAATTAAGCGTGTCTCAAGGCTTTTTATGAAGGAAGAGGTGTTATCGTCTTTAGGGGTGGAGACTACAGGGATGGATCGCACAATGTGGATCGCCGGGTTGTGTGATATATCGTGGCGGATAGTGTCGCAATTGCCTATAGTCCTACATGAGCGCACTGAGCAACATTTAGATGTTATTTGTATAGCCGATGGGCAGTTTGTTGAAACGGAAATTATCACTGGAGTGGCATTCATACAAAATGTTGCTTTTAAACGAATGAAAACATATGTGAAGACACCACGTATACTTCTCTTATCCGGTGAAGTGGGTAAAAACCCCAAACCAGGGACGGACCTCTTGGAGTATGTAGAGGGATATGAAGGCCATTTGGATACGCAATATCATCGTATCCACATCTGGCGACCCTCCGTTATTGTTGTACAGGGTAATATGCACCATTATTT
>NW_001849559.1:403090-404736 GCF_000209065.1 Trypanosoma cruzi
AGAGTGCCGTCAACTTGGGTTCAATAAGGCTGAATTAAAGTGTCACTACTGTCAGCCGCTGCTTGAACACACAGGCAGTGAGGGACTGCATGGAGAGTGTCTCGCCTGCTGCGCCGCCGAAGATCAGACACCGCAGCGCACCTACGCCCGCGCTCGCATTGAGCAAAGGGGTATTTCTTATCTCGTCGAGGAGACACGTAGTGAACTTGGCATGTTTTACAAGGCATATAAGAATAAATTTGGGAACCGTCTTCGGTTAGTCGAAAAGTTCTCGTTTTACGGGCCGCGTCTTGTGCTAGAGGACGGTAATGGTGGAGAGGATTTTGAGATTGGCATCACGGGTTGGACGAAGGACACTTTGCACGACTACTTGGTGCAGGCACTGGGCATGCAGCCAAAAAAGGAATAATGAAAACTTGGGAAAACCCATCAGTTCTTTTCTTTGTCTCTTTGCTTTTCGTTGTTTTTCTTTCGCTTGCCTGTTTTTTTTTTTTTTTTTTTTTACAGCAACTTTGAGGCGGAGTCATGTCTTTTACTTTCTTTTTTTTTTTTTTTTTTTTTTTTTTCTTTACTTCTCTCAATTTTTTGTCTTTTTCGGTGGTGGGAGCGGAGGGGGGGGGGGGAGAAAAAAAGACCTCTTGACTTTTTGATTCATTTACTTTAGGGAATAGGAGTACGACGTAGCAACGCCGTCTTTTTGTCACGCTGCAGTGTAATTGAAAATCAACGACATCGTCTTTCGCAAAAAAAAAAAAGTAAACAAAAGAAAAAGGTAAAATCTAAAGATACACACTTATAAAATACTTCAAATATATTAATACCAAATGATGCGTCGTTCCCTCTTTCAGGGAGTTTACACCCTTTGTTTGCGTGGCACCGCGCGGTCGTACACGGACGCCAGAACAATTCGTAAACCGTGCCAATTCGATCAGATAGTCGACGCCCAGAATGAAAAATACATAGAGGGCATGTTAAAACAGTATGAGAGGGATCCCACGTTAGTGGCGCCAAGTTGGGTTCCGGTGCTGGAGAATCTGGGAAAGGCGCCTCTTGAAATGCCTCTTGTGTCCAATTTTCATCGTCCCACCTCGGTAGAGACGCTGACAGAAAGAGAGCGACTTCAAAACATGAGTCTCTCATGGATGATTCTGGCATACGAAAAGAATGGACATTACATCGCGAATACAAACCCCCTCAAATACGTAGATGGAGTAGAGTCGCAGGTTTTTCATCCATCAACTCTGGATCCGTCAAGTTTTGGTTTTACGGAGGAAGACCTTGAGCGGGTGTTTTATGTCAACTTTGGATGCGATTTTGAGGCCATATTTGTGAGCGGAGATACAGGGCGGAAATTAAAAGAAATTGTGGCGCAGTTGCGTCGCATGTACTGTGGCTCCATTGGATTTGAATTTATGTCCTCTGGTTATTTTGACCTTCGTAACTGGTTTCGTCATCAAATTCTGAATACTTTGAATCCACTTGAACGGCAAGATCGTCTTGCCATATTTGATGATGTTGTGCGCAGCTGTGGATTTGAGCATTTTTTAAACATGAAGTACGGAAATCAGCAGCGTTTTGGCCTTGATGGTGGAGAAGCACTGATTCCAGCCATGAGGGCGATAATACAAACGGCAAATGACAATGAA